>NW_023661062.1:22500-61964 GCF_015228065.2 Penaeus monodon
CTGGTAGTATAATTGAAAAATGATTATTTAACATAACTAATTACAGTAATTAACGATATTAATTGAAATAATGATACAATTAATGATTAGAGAAACGTTATTATTGTTTATTATTATTTTTATTACTATTATTATTGTATTTGTTATTAGTATAGATGTAAAATTATTATTAATAACTGCAATATTGCAATAATAATGATAATAATTCCAATAATGATGATGTTTGCAATAGAGGATGATAATGGATGATGATAATGATGATAATGAGATAATGATGATGATAACACGATAATAGGATGATAATCATGATAATAATATGATAATCAAGAATTTGGTCCAGAATATAATAAAAAGGGTAAAAGAAAAAAATCCCAAAAGTCGACAAAAGCGGCAAAATCTAGCGAAATATAGCCTTTTGAGAGTAGACTCTCAATGTTTTTTTCCATTCTTGTGATTTTCTGCAATTTTTAGGGTAATATGATAATAATTACAGAATCTATTAATCATGACAATAATGAGTAAAGTAGAAATAAAGAGAATTTGGATAGTTTGATAATTATTATAGTATTTGTTACATATTCATTATTAGCATCATTATTTCATTTTATTATTATTATTATTATTATTATTATTATTATTATTATATTATTATTATTCATTATTTTTTACTTTAATTATTAGTATTATTGCCAAAATATATTACAACTGTAATAATAACACTAATATTAAATAAAATAAGTATAATTATAAATAATACAATTGTTATAAATTGTTATTAATATTTATTATTGTTATTATTATCATTATTAATTAATTTTTACTGATGTAATAATTGGAAAAATAATTCTTATAGCGGAATAAATTACACAGTAAGGAACGATATTAATTGAAATAATGATATAAATAATGATTATAGAAAACGTTATTATTGTTTATTATTATTGTTCTTACTATTAATATTGACTTGTTATTAGTATAGATGTAAAATTATATATTATAACTGCAATAAGTTACAATAATAATATAATAATTGCAATAATGATGATTATTGCAATAATGATGGATAATGATGATGATATGATGATAATGATATAAGGATGATGATAACGATAATAATGATGATAATCATTGATATAATGATGATAATAACAGGATGTGTCCATATATAATAAAAAAAGGTAAAAGAAAAAAAATCCCAAAATTCGACAAAGCGGCAAAATCTATCGAATATACCCTTTTGAGAGATCGACTCCAAAATGACTTTTTTTCCATTCATTTGATAGATTCTGCAATTATAGGTATATGATAATATTACCAGAAATTCTATTATCAGCACATAATGATGATAAAAATGGAATAGAAAGAGATTTGGTAACTTTGATGATTATTAATATTTACTAGTATCATTATTATCATCATTATTATCATTTTATTATTATTATATTATTATTATTTTATATTATTTATTGATTAGCATTAATTATTATTACTTTAATTATTAGTATTATTGCCAAAAATATATCGTATCAACTGGAATAATAACAATAATAATAAGAATAAGTATAATTATAATAATAACTATTGTTATAAATATTGATCATTACTATTATTATTGCTATTATTATCATTATTAAGTATTTTTAACTGGTAGTATAATTGTAAAATAATTACTATTACAGTAATAATTACAGTAATAACGTATTAAATTGAAATAATGATATAAATAATGATTATAGAAACGTTCTTATTGTTTTATTATTATTGTTATTTACTATTATTATTGTAGTTGTTTTAGTAAAAGATTAAAATTAAATATATTATAACTGCAAATAATTTGCAATATATGATAATAATTGCACTAATGGATGATAATAATGAATAATGATGATGATAATGATGATAATGATATAATGATGATGATACGATAATAATGATGATAATCATGATAATAATGGATGATAATAACAGGAATTGTGTCCATACTAATAAAAAGGTAAAAGAAAAAAAATCCCAAAAGTCGAAAAAGCGGCAAAATCTAGAAAAAAAAAAAATATAGCCCTTTTCAGAGTAGATTCCAAATGACATTTTTTCCATTCTTTGATGATTCCTGGCAATTATTAGGGTAATATGATAATACTCCAGAATTCTATTACTCATGACAATAATGATGATAAAAGTGAGAATAAAGAGCATTGATAACATTTGATGATTATTAATATTTTAATATTATCATTATTATCATCATTATTACATAATTATTTATTAGTTATTATTAATTATTATTATATTATTATTATTATTATTATTATTATTATTATTATTATTATTATTATCATTATTATTATTACTTTAAATTATTATTTTAAAAATTTTTTTTATTGCCAAAAATATATTATAACTGTAATAATAACAATAATATATAATAAGTATATTATAATAATACTAATTTTTATAATATTGTTATTACATTATTATTGTTATATCATCATTATTATTATTTTTACTGTTAGTATAATTGTAAAAATCATTTTATAACAGTAATAATTACGTAATTTAACATAATTAATTGAATAATGATATAAATAATGATTATAGAAAAGTTTATTATTGTTATTATTATTGTTATTACTATTATTATTGTAGTTATTCTTAGTATAGATGTAAATTATCTATTATAACTGAATAATTGCAATATAATGATAATAATTGCATAATGATGATAATAATTGCAATAATGATGATAATGCTGATGATTACTGATGATATGATGAGAATGATGATGATAACGATAATGATGATGATAAATCATGATAATAATGATGAATAAGAACAGAATGTGTGTCCATATAATAATAAAAAAGGTAAAAGAAAAAAAATCCCAAAAGTCGAAAAACGGCAAAATCTAACGAAATATAGCCTTTTTGAGAGTAGTAACTCCAAAATGACGTTTTTCCCATTCATTTGATGATTCTGGCATTATTATGGTAAATATGATAATAATTACCAGAATTCTATTAATCATGACATAAGGATGATAAAAGTTAGAATAAAGAAATGTGGATACATTTGATGAGTTTCATATTATTACTATTATCCATTAGAATCATCATTAGTATCATTATTATTATTATTATTATTATTATTATTATTATTATTATATATGATTATTATTATTTCATTATTCTCATTGTTATTATTACTTTAATTGATTAGTAAATTATTGCCTAAAAAAATTATATTAGAACTGGACTAATACACCATAATAATATAATATAAGTATAATTATAATAATACTAATTGTTAATAAATATTGTTCTTAATCTTTATTCTTGTATTAATTATCATTATTTATTATTTTTTACTGTTAGTAATTGTAAAAATAATTTATTAATAACAGTAACATAACGTATTAACGATATTAATTGAAATAAATGATATAAAAATGATTATAGAAACGTTATTGATTGTTATTATTATTGTTATTACATTTATTTTGTAGTTGTTATTATATAGATGTAAAAGTTTATATTATAACTGCAATAATTGCAACTGATAATATTTGCAATTAATGATGATAATAGTTTTGCAAAAATATGATAATAATTGCAATAATGATGATAATGATGATGATAAATGATTATAATGATGATAATGATGAGGAGAACGATAATAATGATGATAATCATGATAATAATATTGAATAATAACAGGAATTGTGTCCATATATATAAAAAAACGTAAAAGAAAAAAAATCCCGAAAGATCGATAAAGCGGCCAAAATCTAGCGAAATATACTTTTGCGAGTAGAACTCCAAAATCACGTTTTTCCATCTTTGATGATTCTGCAATTATTAGGGTATAATATAATAATTACAAGACATTCTTTAATTCATGACAATAATGATAAATGTGAATAAAGAGAATTTGGATAACATTTGATGTTATTGCGATTATTATTATATACATTATTATCATCCATTAATTATCATCATTATAGTATTATTATTATTATTATTATTATATTATTTTATATTATTATTATTTTATTATTATTATTATCATTATTATTATACTTAAATTATTAGTATTATTGCCAAAACTATATTATAAATTGTAATAATAACACTACTGATAATAATAAGTTAAATTATAATAATACTAATTGTTATAATATTATTATTAATAGTATTATTGTTATTATTATCATTATTATAATTTTTACTGGTAGTATAATTGAAAAATATTTATTATACAGTAATAATGACAGTAATACGATTTATTGAAATAATTTATAATAATGATTATAGAAACGTTATTATGTTATTATTATTGTATTACTATTATATTGTAGTTGTTATTAGTAGAGATGTAAAATGATTATTATAACTGCAATAATTGGCAATAATTGATAATAATTGCAATAATGATGATGGAATTGCAATAAATTATGAAAGCTGATAATGATTATGATAACGATAATAATGATGATATCATGATACTAATGATGATAATACAGGAAATTGTGTCCATATATAATAAAAAAAAAAGGTAAAAGAAAAAAAATCCAAATTCGAAAAAGCGGCAAATCTAGCGAAATTAATCCTTTTGAAGTAGTACTCCAAAATACGTTTTTTTTTTCATTCTTAATGATTCTGGCAATTTTAGGGAATAATGTAATATTACAAGAATCCTATTAATCATGACAATGATGATGATAAAAGTGAGAAATAAAGAGAATTAGGATAACATTTGATGTATTCATATTATTACTTTACATTATTATCCATCATTAGTTATTATTATTATTATTATTTTATTATTATTAATTATTATTCTTATCATTATTATTATTACTTTAATTTGTTAGTTATTATTGCCAAAAACTGTATTATAAATGTAATAATACCAATAATAATAAGAATAATATCATTATAATGAATAACTAATTTGTTAGATATTGTTATTAATATTATTATTGTTATTATTAATCTTATTATTATTTGGGGAGGCTGGTAGTATAATTCTAAAAATAATTATTACCACGGTAATATTACATAATACGATATTATTGAAATAATGATATAAATAGGATTAATAGAAACGTTATTATTGTTATTATTATTTTTATTACTATTATTATTGTAGTTGGTATTACGTTGTCAGTAGGATGTAAAATTATATATTATAATGCAATAATTGCAATAATAACCTGAAATAATAATTGCAATAATGATGATAATTAATTGCATAATGATGTAAATGATGATGAATAATGATGATAATTATGATAATGAGTGATGAAATACGATAATATGATATAATTGATAATAATGAGGATATAACAGGAATTTTGTTGTCGCATATTAATAAAAAAAAATTAAAAGAAAAAAAAATCCCAAATCGAAAAGCGCAAATCTAGCGAATATAGCCTTTGGAAGAAGACTCCAAAATGACTTTTTTTCCATTCATTTGATGATTCTGGCAATTATGGGGTAATAATGATAATAAGTAACCAGAATTCTATTACTCATGACAATATGTGATAAAAGTGAGAATAAAGAGAATTTGGATAACATTTGATGATTATTAATATTATTTACTATTATCATTATTATCATCATTAATTATCATTTTTATTATTATTATTATTATTAATAATATTATTATGATTATATTATTATTATTATTATATTATTATTATTATTATTATCATTATTATTATTACTTTAAATTATTATTTTAAAAATTTTTTTTATTGCCAAAAATATATTATAACTGTAATAATAACAATAATATATAATAAGTATATTATAATAATACTAATTTTTATAATATTGTTATTACATTATTATTGTTATATCATCATTATTATTATTTTTACTGTTAGTATAATTGTAAAAATCATTTTATAACAGTAATAATTACGTAATTTAACATAATTAATTGAATAATGATATAAATAATGATTATAGAAAAGTTTATTATTGTTATTATTATTGTTATTACTATTATTATTGTAGTTATTCTTAGTATAGATGTAAATTATCTATTATAACTGAATAATTGCAATATAATGATAATAATTGCAATATGATGATAATAATTGCATAATGATGATAATAATTGCAATAATGATGATAATGCTGATGATTACTGATGATATGATGAGAATGATGATGATAACGATAATGATGATGATAAATCATGATAATAATGATGAATAAGAACAGAATGTGTGTCCATATAATAATAAAAAAGGTAAAAGAAAAAAAATCCCAAAAGTCGAAAAACGGCAAAATCTAACGAAATATAGCCTTTTTGAGAGTAGTAACTCCAAAATGACGTTTTTCCCATTCATTTGATGATTCTGGCATTATTATGGTAAATATGATAATAATTACCAGAATTCTATTAATCATGACATAAGGATGATAAAAGTTAGAATAAAGAAATGTGGATACATTTGATGAGTTTCATATTATTACTATTATCCATTAGAATCATCATTAGTATCATTATTATTATTATTATTATTATTATTATTATTATTATTATATATGATTATTATTATTTCATTATTCTCATTGTTATTATTACTTTAATTGATTAGTAAATTATTGCCTAAAAAAATTATATTAGAACTGGACTAATACACCATAATAATATAATATAAGTATAATTATAATAATACTAATTGTTAATAAATATTGTTCTTAATCTTTATTCTTGTATTAATTATCATTATTTATTATTTTTTACTGTTAGTAATTGTAAAAATAATTTATTAATAACAGTAACATAACGTATTAACGATATTAATTGAAATAAATGATATAAAAATGATTATAGAAACGTTATTGATTGTTATTATTATTGTTATTACATTTATTTTGTAGTTGTTATTATATAGATGTAAAAGTTTATATTATAACTGCAATAATTGCAACTGATAATATTTGCAATTAATGATGATAATAGTTTTGCAAAAATATGATAATAATTGCAATAATGATGATAATGATGATGATAAATGATTATAATGATGATAATGATGAGGAGAACGATAATAATGATGATAATCATGATAATAATATTGAATAATAACAGGAATTGTGTCCATATATATAAAAAAACGTAAAAGAAAAAAAATCCCGAAAGATCGATAAAGCGGCCAAAATCTAGCGAAATATACTTTTGCGAGTAGAACTCCAAAATCACGTTTTTCCATCTTTGATGATTCTGCAATTATTAGGGTATAATATAATAATTACAAGACATTCTTTAATTCATGACAATAATGATAAATGTGAATAAAGAGAATTTGGATAACATTTGATGTTATTGCGATTATTATTATATACATTATTATCATCCATTAATTATCATCATTATAGTATTATTATTATTATTATTATTATATTATTTTATATTATTATTATTTTATTATTATTATTATCATTATTATTATACTTAAATTATTAGTATTATTGCCAAAACTATATTATAAATTGTAATAATAACACTACTGATAATAATAAGTTAAATTATAATAATACTAATTGTTATAATATTATTATTAATAGTATTATTGTTATTATTATCATTATTATAATTTTTACTGGTAGTATAATTGAAAAATATTTATTATACAGTAATAATGACAGTAATACGATTTATTGAAATAATTTATAATAATGATTATAGAAACGTTATTATGTTATTATTATTGTATTACTATTATATTGTAGTTGTTATTAGTAGAGATGTAAAATGATTATTATAACTGCAATAATTGGCAATAATTGATAATAATTGCAATAATGATGATGGAATTGCAATAAATTATGAAAGCTGATAATGATTATGATAACGATAATAATGATGATATCATGATACTAATGATGATAATACAGGAAATTGTGTCCATATATAATAAAAAAAAAAGGTAAAAGAAAAAAAATCCAAATTCGAAAAAGCGGCAAATCTAGCGAAATTAATCCTTTTGAAGTAGTACTCCAAAATACGTTTTTTTTTTCATTCTTAATGATTCTGGCAATTTTAGGGAATAATGTAATATTACAAGAATCCTATTAATCATGACAATGATGATGATAAAAGTGAGAAATAAAGAGAATTAGGATAACATTTGATGTATTCATATTATTACTTTACATTATTATCCATCATTAGTTATTATTATTATTATTATTTTATTATTATTAATTATTATTCTTATCATTATTATTATTACTTTAATTTGTTAGTTATTATTGCCAAAAACTGTATTATAAATGTAATAATACCAATAATAATAAGAATAATATCATTATAATGAATAACTAATTTGTTAGATATTGTTATTAATATTATTATTGTTATTATTAATCTTATTATTATTTGGGGAGGCTGGTAGTATAATTCTAAAAATAATTATTACCACGGTAATATTACATAATACGATATTATTGAAATAATGATATAAATAGGATTAATAGAAACGTTATTATTGTTATTATTATTTTTATTACTATTATTATTGTAGTTGGTATTACGTTGTCAGTAGGATGTAAAATTATATATTATAATGCAATAATTGCAATAATAACCTGAAATAATAATTGCAATAATGATGATAATTAATTGCATAATGATGTAAATGATGATGAATAATGATGATAATTATGATAATGAGTGATGAAATACGATAATATGATATAATTGATAATAATGAGGATATAACAGGAATTTTGTTGTCGCATATTAATAAAAAAAAATTAAAAGAAAAAAAAATCCCAAATCGAAAAGCGCAAATCTAGCGAATATAGCCTTTGGAAGAAGACTCCAAAATGACTTTTTTTCCATTCATTTGATGATTCTGGCAATTATGGGGTAATAATGATAATAAGTAACCAGAATTCTATTACTCATGACAATATGTGATAAAAGTGAGAATAAAGAGAATTTGGATAACATTTGATGATTATTAATATTATTTACTATTATCATTTATTACATTATTATTATATTATTATTTTAATTTTTTATATTATTATATTATTATTATTATTATTATTATTATTATTATTATTATTATTATTTTTTACTTTAATTATTAGTATTTTTGCCAAAAATATATTATAACTGTAATAATACAATATAATATAATAAGTATAATTATAATAATACTAAGTTATAATATTGTTATTAAAATTATTATTGTTATTATTATCATTATTATTATTTTACTGGTAGTATAATTGTAAAAAAATTTTATAAAGTAAAAATTACAGTATAAAGATATTAATTAAATAATGATATAAATAAAGATTATAAAACGTTATTATTGTTATTATTATTGTTATTACTATTATTATTGTAGTTTTTATTATATAGATGTAAAATTTTAATTATAAATGCAATAATTGCAATAAAAATGATATAATTGCAATAATGATGATAATAATTGCAATAAGATAATGATGATAAATGATGATAATGATGATAATGATGATGATAACGATAATAATGATGATAATCATGAAAAATAATGATGAAATAACAGGGAAATTTTGTCCATATATAATAAAAAAAAAGGGAAAGAAAAAAATCCCAAAAGGCGAAAAAGCGGCAAAATCTAGCGAAATATAGCCTTTTGAGAGTAGACTCCAAAATGCGTTTTTCATTCATTTGATGATTCTGGCATTATTAGGGTAATAATGATAAAATTACAGAATTCTATTAATCCCTGACAATAATGATGATAAAAGTGAGAATAAGAGAATTTGGATAACATTTGATGATTTTATTATATATTATATTATAAATTCATTATTATATTTTATTATTATTATTTATTATTATTTATTATTTTTATTATTTAATTTTTTTTTTATTTTTATTATTATTATTTTTTTATATTATTTTTAATTAATTTACTTTAATTATTAGTATATTGCCAAAAATTTTTATTATAACTGTAATAATAACAATAATAATAAATAAGTATAATTTTTAATAATACTAATTGTTATAATATTGTTATTAATATTATTATTGTTATTATTATCAATTATTATTTTTACTGGTAGTTATAATGTAAAAAATATTATTGTATAACAGTAATAATTTCAGTATTAACGATATTAATTAAAATAATGATATAAAATAATGATTAAAAGACGTATTATTGTTATTATTATGTTATTACTATCTATTATTGTCCCAGTTCTTATAGTAAAGATGTAAAAATATATATTATAACTGCCATATGCTAAATAATAATGATAATAATTGCAATAATGAGATAAAGAATGGATAATGATGATAAATGATGATGATAATGGAATGATGATAACGATAATAATGATGAATATCCTGATAATAAATGATGTAATAACGGGAGAATTGTGTCCCATATATAATAAAAAAAAGGTAAAAGGAAAAAAATCCAAAAGTTCGGAAGTAAAGCGGGCAAAATCTAGCGAAAATTATAGCCTTTGAGAAGTAGACTCCAAAATACGTTTTTTTCCCGTGGACATTTGATGATTCGGCAATTATTAGGGTTAATAATGATAATAATACCAGGAATTCTATTAATCATACAATAATAGATAAAAGTGAGAATAAAGAGAATTTGGATAACATTTGATGATTTTTACTATTATTACTATTATCATTATATTATATCTTATTATTATTATATATATTATATTATGATTATTATTATTATTATTACTTATTATTATATTATATTATTTTACTTTAAATTATAGATATTGCCAAAAAATATATTATAAAAACTGTAATATAACAATAATAATAATAATAAGATAAAAATAATTAATACTAATGTTAATATGTATTAATTTTATTATTGTTATATTATCGTATTATTATTTTTATGGTCAGTATAATTGTTCTAAAAATAATTATTTATAAACAGTAGTAATTACAGTAATAACGATATAATTAAACTACTGATATAAATTATGAATATAAAGAGTATATTGTATTATAGGTTTTACTATGATATGTAGCGTTATTAGGTATAGATGTAAAAATATACATATAACTGCAATAATTGCCAATAATTAATGCTTAATAATGCAATAATGATGATAATAATTGCAAAATGATTGATAAATGATGATGATAATGATGGATATGATGAGGATAACGATAATAATGATGATAATATGATAATAATGATTGGAAAATAACAGGAATTGTTGTCCATCTATAATAAACAAAAAAGGTAAAAGAAAAAAAATCCCAAAAGTCGAAAAGCGGAAAAAATCTAGCGAAATAGGCTTTGGAGTTTAGACTCCAAAATGACGTTTTTCCATTCATTTGATGGATTATGGCAATTATAGGGTAATAATGATAATAATTACCAGAATTCTATTAATCATGACAATATGATGATAAAAGTGAGAATAAAGAGAATTTGGATAAAACATTGACGATTTTATTAAATATTACTATTATTCATTATTATTACATATTATTACATTATCATCATTATTCTTCATTATTATTATGATTATATTCATTAGATATATTGTATATTATATTATTTATATTATTATTATTATATTATACTACCTTTAATCATTAGGATTTATTCCAAAAAAACATATTATAACTGTAATAATAACAATAATAATAATAATAAGTAAATATAATAATACTAATCTTAGAATATTGTTTATTAATATTTTATTTGTTATTATTCTCATATTCATGTTACTGGTAGGTCTAATTGTAAAAATAAATTATTATACATTACTAATTCCAGTAATAAAACGATATTATTAAAAAATGATATAAAAATAATGATTTAAAGACGTTATTATTGTTATATTATTGTGATTTACTATTATTATGTAGTTGGTATTAGTATAGATGTAAAAATATATGATAACTGCAATAATGCATATAATAATGATAATAAATTTGCAATAATGATGATAATAAGTGCAAAATAATGATGATAATTATGATGAAGATGTGATAATGATGATGTACCGATATAATGTGAGATAAATCAGAGATAATAATGATGATAATAACAGGAAGTGTGTCCACATATAAAAAGGTAAAACACAAGAAAAAAAAATCCCAAAGGCGAAAACAAAGCGCAAAATCTAGCGAAATATAGCCTTTGAGAGTAGACTCAAAATGACGTTTTCAATTCATTGATGATTCTGGCAAATTATGGTGTAATAATGAGAACTAATTACCGAATCTATGAATCAATGACAATAATGATGATAAAGTGAGAATGAAGAGAATGGGATAACATTTGATTGATATTACTATTAATATTCATTATTATTATAAGTATATTATTATTCCTATTATTTATTATTATGATTATTATGATTAGCTTATTATTATTATTATATTATTGTATGATTATTATTACTATATTATTATCATATTATTATTATATTAATTCTTATATTACTTATATCAGTCATTATTGCCAAAAAATATATTATAACGTAATAATAACAATAAATAATAATAATAAAGTACAATTTATATAATACTAATTGTTATAATTAGTGTTATTAATATTGGTTATTGGTATTTATTACATTATTATATTTTACTGGTAAAGTAATAATTGTAAAAAATAAATATTTTAAACAGTTAAATAATTTACGGTAAAAACGCTATTAAATTAAAATAATGATATGTTAAATAAGATGAAAGACGTTATTATGGTATTAGTATGTATTTACTATTATATTGTAGTTGTTATTAGTATAGATGTAAAAATATATATTATAACTGCAAATAAATTGCAATAAATAATGACAATAATTGCAATAATGATGATATAATTGCAATAATGATAAATGATGATGCATAAGATGATAATGATGATAATGATGATGCTAACGATAATAATGATGATAATTATGATTAATAATGATGATAATAAACAGGAATTGTGTCTATATATAATAAAAAAAAGGTTAAAAGAAAAAAAAATCCCAAAAAGTCGTAAAAAAAGCGGCAAAATTCTCGGCGAAATATAGCCTTTTGAGAGTAGACTCCAAAATGACGTTTTCCATTCATTTGATGGACTGGCCAATTATGGGTATAATGATAAAATTACCAGAATTCTATAAGCATGAGAAATAATGATAAGAAAGTGAGAATAAAAGGAATTGGATAAACATTGATGATTATACTTATTATTACTATTATCATTATTATTATCATTATTATATTATTTTATCGTTATTACTATTTTATTATTAATTATTATAATTAACTATATTATTATTATAAGTATTTATATATTATTATATTAATATTATGAATTATATATTATTATTGCTTATTATAGTATTATTATTATACTTTAATATTAGATTATTGCCAAAAAAAAATATATTATACTGTATAATAAACAAAAAATAAATAATAGGTATAATATACTCTACTCAATTTTATGATATTGTTATAAAGTGCTACTGGAATATTATCATTATTACTATTGTGACTCGGTAGTATAATTGTAAAAATAATTATTGAAACAGCTAATTAATTAACAGTAATAACGATATTAATAAAATAATGATGTAAATAATGGTTATAAAGACGCATATTGTCATATTATTTTTATTACTATTATTATGTAGTTGTTATTAGTATAGCTGAAAAATACATATTGTAACTGCAATAAATTGCAATAATAATGATAATAATTGCAAATAATGATGATTAATAATTGCAATAATGAGGATAATGATGATGATAAATCCTGATAATGATGATAATGATGATGAGAACGTCAATGATGATAATCATGATAATAAATGATGATAATAACCGGAATTGTGTCATATGAATAAAAAAAAAAAAAGTAAAAGAAAAAAATCCCAAAAGGTTCGAAAAAAGTGGCAAAATCTAGCGAAATATAGCCTTTTGAGAGTAAACTCCAAAATGACGTTTTTTCCATTCATTTGATGATTCAGGCAATTATTAGGGTAATAATGATAATAATTACCAAAATTCTATTAATCATGACAATAATGATGATAAAAGTGAGAATAAAGAGAATTTGGATAACATTTGATGATTATTACTATTATTACTATTATCATTATTATTATCATTATTATATTATTATTATTATTATTATTATTATTATTATTATTATTATTATTATTATATTATTATTATTACTTTAATTATTAGTATTATTGCCAAAAAATATATTATAACTGTAATAATAACAATAATGATAATAATAAGTATAATTATAATAATACTAATTGTTATAATATTGTTATTAATATTATTATTGTTATTATTATATTTATTATTATTTTTACTGGTAGTATAATTGTAAAAATAATTATTATAAAAGAAATAATTGCAATAATAATGATAATAATTGCAATAATGATGATAATAATTGCAATAATGATGATAATAATAATGATAATAATGATAAGATGATAATGATGATGATAACGATAATAATGATGATAATCATGATAATAATGATGATAATAACAGGAATTGTGTCCATATATAATAAAAAAAAAGGTAAAAGAAAAAAAATCCCAAAAGTCGAAAAAGCGGCAAAATCTAGCGAAATATAGCCTTTTGAGAGTAGACTCCAAAATGACGTTTTTTCCATTCATTTCATGATTCTGGCAATTATTAGGGTAATAATGATAATAATTACCAGAATTCTATTAATCATGACAATAATGATGATAAAAGTGAGAATAAAGAGAATTTGGATAACATTTGATGATTATTACTATTATTACTATTTTCATTATTATTATCATTATTATTATTATTATTATTATTATTATTATTATTATTATTATTATTATTACTTTAATTATTAGTATTATTGCCAAAAAATATATTATAACTGTAATAATAACAATAATAACGATATTAATTAAAATAATGATATAAATAATGACTATAAAGACGTTATTATTGTTATTATTATTGTTATTACTATTATTATTGTAGTTGTTAGTTAGTATAGTTTTAAAAATATATAATATAACTGCAATAATTGCAATAATAATGATAATAATTGCAATAATGATGATAATAATTGCAATAATGATGATAATGATGATGATAATGATGATAATGATGATAATGATGACGATAACAATAATAATGATGATAATCATGATAATAATGATGATAATAACCGGAATTGTGTCCATATATAATTAAAAAAGGTAAAAGAAAAAAAATCCCAAAAGTCGAAAAAGCGGCAAAATCTAGCAAAATATAGCCTTTTGAGAGTAGACTCCAAAATGACGTTTTTTCCATTCATTTGATGATTCTGGCAATTATTAGGCTAATAATGATAATAATTACCAGAATTCTATTAATCATGACAATAATGATGATAAAAGTGAGAATAAAGAGAATTTGGATAACATTTGATGATTATTACTATTATAACTATTATCATTATTATTATCATATTATTATTATTTATTATTATTATTATTATTATTATTATTATATTATTATTACTTTAATTATTAGTATTATTGCCAAAAAATATATTATAACCGTAATAATAACAATAATAATAATAATAAGTATAATTATAATAATACTAATTGTTATAATATTTTTATTTATAATTGTAAAAATAATTATTATAACAGTAATAATTACAGTAATAACGATATTAATTAAAATAATGATATAAATAGTGATTATAAAGACGTTATTATTATTATTATTATTGTTATTACTAATATTATTGTAGTTGTTATTAGTATAGATGTAAAAATATATATTATAACTGCAATAATTGCAATAATAATGATAATAATTGCAATAATGATGATAAAAATTGCAATAATGATGATAATGATGATAATGATGATGATAACGATAATAATGATGATAATCATGATAATAATGATGAAAATAACAGGAATTGTGTCCATATATAATAAAAAAAAAAGGTAAAAGAAAAAAAATCCCAAAATTCGAAAAAGCGGAAAAATCTAGCGAAATACAGCCTTTTGAGAGTACACTCCAAAAAGACGTTTTTTCCATTCATTTGATGATTCTGGCAATTATTAGGGTAATAATGATAATAATTACCAGAATTCTATTAATCATGACAATAATGATGATAAAAGTGAGAATAAAGAGAATTTGGATAACATTTGATGATTATTACTATATACTATTATCATTATTATATCATTATTATTATTATGATTATTATTATTATTGTGATTATTATTATATTATTATTATATTATTATTATCATTATTATTATTTTTACTCGTAGTATAATTGTAAGAATAATTATTATAGCAGTAATAATTACAGTAATAACGATATTAATTAAAATAATGATATAAATAATGATTATAAAGACGTTATTATTGTTATTATTATTGTTATTACTATTATTATTGTAGTTGTTATTAGTATAGATGTAAAAATATATATTATAACTGTAATAATTGCAATAATAATGATAATAATTGCAATAATGATGATAATAATTGCAATAATGATGATAATGATGAGGATAATGAAGATAATGATGATAATGATGATGATAACGGTAATAATGATGATAATCATGATAATAATGATGATAATAACAGGAATTGTGTCCATATATAATAAAAAAAGAAAAAAGAAAAAAAATCCCAAAAGTCGAAAAAGCGGGTAAATCTAGCGAAATATAGCCTTTTCAGAGTAGACTCCAAAATGACGTTTTTTTCCATTCATTTGATGATTCTGGCAATTATTAGGGTAATAATGATAATAATTACCAGAATTCTATTAATCATGACAATAATGATGATATAAGTGAGAATAAAGAGAATTTGGATAACATTTGATGATTATTACTATTATTAATTTTTATTATTATTATTTATTATATTATTATTATTTTTATTATTTATTATTATTATTTTTAATCATTAGTATTATTGCCAAAAATATATTATGACTGTAATAATAACAATAATAATAATAATAAGTATAATATAATAATACTAACGTTATAAAAATTGTTATTAAAATTATTATTGTTATTTTTATCATTATTATTATTTTCACTGGTAGTATAATTGTAAAAATAATTATTATAACAGTAATAATTACAGTAATAACGATATTAATTAAAAATAATGATATAAATAATGATTATAAAGACGTTTTTTATTGTTATTTTTATTGTTATTACTATTATTATTGGAGTTGTTATTAGTATAGATGTAAAAATATATATTATAACTGCAATAATTGCAATAATAATGATAATAATTGCAATAATGATGATGATGATGATGATAATGATGATAATGATGATAATGATGATGATAACGATAATAATGATGATGATCATGATAATTATGATGATAATAACAGGAATTGTGTCCATATATAATAAAAAAGGTAAAAGAAAAAAAAAACCCCAAAAAACGAAAAAGCGGCAAAATCTAGCGAAATATAGCCTTTTGAGAGTAGACTCCAAAATGACGTTTTTTCCATTCATTTGATGATTCTGGCAATTAATATGGTAATAATGATAATAATTACCAGAATTCTATTAATCATGACAATAATGGTGATAAAAGTGAGAATAAAGATAATTTGGATAACATTTGATGATTATTACTATTATTACTATTATCATTATTATTATTTTATTATTATTATTATTATTATTATTATTATTATTATTATTATTATTACTGGTAGTATAATTGTAAAAAAAAATTATTATAACAGTAATAATTACAGTAATAACGATATTAATTAAAATAATGATATAAATAATGATTATAAAGACGTTATTATTGTTATTATTATTGTTATTACTATTATTATTGTAGTTGTTATTAGCATAGGGTGTAAAAATATATATTAAACTGCAATAATTGCAATAATAATGGTAATAATTGCAATAATGATGATAATAATTACAATAATGATGATAATGATGATGATAATGATGATAATGATGATGATAACGATAATAATTATGATAATCATGATAATAATGATGATAATGACAGGAATTGTGTCCATATTTTAATAAAAAAAGGTAAAAAAAAAAAATCCCAAAAGTCGAAAAAGCGGCAAAATCTAGCGAAATACAGCCTTTTGAGAGTAGACTCCAAAAAGACGTTTTTCCATTCATTTGATGATTCTGGCAATTATTAGGGAATAATGATAAAAAATTACCAGATTCTATTAATCATGACAATAATGATGATAAAAAATGAGAATAAAGAGAATTTGGATAACATTTGATGATTATTACTATTATTACTATTATCCCTTATTATTATCATTATTATTATTATTATTATTATATTATTATTGTTATTATTATTATTATTATATTATTATTAATATTAATTATTATTATTATTTATTATTTTTATTATTATTATTATTTTTATTATTATTACTTTAATTATTAGTATTATTGCCAAAAAATATATTATAACTGTAATAATAACAATAATAATAATAATAAGTATAATTATAATAATACTAATTGTTATAATATTGTTATTAATATTATTATTGTTATTATTATCATTATTATTATTTTTACTGGTAGTATATTTGTAAGAATAATTATTATAACAGTAATAATTACAGTAATAACGATATTAATTAAAATAATGATATAAATAATGATTATGAAGACGTTATTATTGTTATTATTATTGTTATTACTATTATTATTGTAGTTGTTATTAGTATAGATGTAAAAATATATATTATAACTGCAATAATTGCAATAATAATGATAATAATTGCAATAATGATGATAATAATTGCAATAATGATGATAATGATAATGATAATGATGATAATGATGATAATGATGATGATAACGATAATAATGATGATAATCATGATAATAATGATGATAATAACAGGAATTGTGTCCATATATTAAAAAAAGGTAAAAGAAAAAAAATCCCAAAAATCGAAAAAGCGGCAAAATCTAGCGAAATATAGCCCTTTTTAGAGTATACTCCAAATGACCTTTTTTCTATTTATTTGATGATCTGGCAATTATTAGGGTAATAATTATAATAATTACCAGATTTCTTTTAATCATGACAATAATGATGATAAAAGTGAGAATACAGAGAATTTGGATAACATTTGGATGATTTTTACTTTATTACTATTATCATTATTTTTATCATTATTATTATTATTAAATTTTTATTATTATTATTGCCAAAAAATATATTATAACTGTAATAATAATAATAATAAGTATAATTATAATAATACTAATTGTTATAATATTGTTATTAAAAAATTATTATTGTTATTATTATCATTACTATTATTTTTACTGGTAGCATAATTGTCAAAATAATTATTATAACAGTAATAATTACAGTAATAATGATAATAATTGCAATAATGATGATAATAATTGCAATAATGATGATAATGATGAATATAATAATGATAATGATGATAATGATGATGATAACGATAATAATGATGATAATCATGATAATAATGATGATAATAACAGGAATTGTGTCCATATATAATAAAAAAAGGTAAAAGAAAAAAAATCCCAAAAGTCGAAAAAAGGCAAAATCTAGCGAAATATAGCCTTTTGAGAGTATACTCCAAAATGACGTTTTTTCCATTCATTTGATGATTCTGGCAATTATTAGGGTAATAATGATAATAATTACCAGAATTCTATTAATCATGACAATAATGATGATAAAAGTGAGAATAAAGAGAATTTGGATATTTGATGATTATTACTATTATTGCTATTATAATTATTATTATCATTATTATTTTTATTATTATTATTATTATTATTATTATTATTATTATTATTATTATTATTATTATTATTATTATTATCATTATTATTATTATTATTATTATTATTATTATTATTATTATCATTATTATTATTTTTACTGGTAGCATAATTGTAAAAATAATTATTATAACACTAATAATTACAGTAATAACGATATTAATTAAAATAATGATATAAATAATTATTATAAAGACGTTATTATTGTTATAATTATTGTTATTACTATTATCATTGTAGTTGTTATTAGTATAGATTTTAAAAATATATTTTAACTGCAATAATTGCAATAATAGTGATAATAATTGCAAAAATGATGTAATAATTGCAATAATGATGATAATGATGATGATAATGATGATAATGATGATAATGATGATAATGATGTTGAAACCCATAATAAAGATGATAATCATGATAATAATGATGATAATAACAGGAATTGTGTCCTATATAATAAAAAAGGTAAAAGAAAAAAAATCCCAAAAGTCGAAAAAAGCGGCAAAATCTAGGAAATATAGCCTTTTGAGAGTAGACTCCAAAATGACGTTTTTTTCATTCATTTGATGATTCTGGCAATTATTATGGTAATAATGATAATAATTACCAGAATTCTATTAATCATGACAATAATAATGATAAAAGTGAGAATAAAGAGAATTTGGATAACATTTGATGAATATTACTATTATTACTATTATCATTATTATTATCATTATTATCATTATTATTATTATTATTATTATTATTATTATTATTATTATTATTGTTATTATTTATTATTATTATTATTATTATTATTATTATTATTATTATTATTATTATTTTTATTACTTTAATTATTAGTATTATTGCCAAAAAATATATTATAACTGTAATAATAACAATAATAAATAATAATAAGTATAATTATAATAATACTAATTGTTATAATATGTTATTAATATTATTTTTGTTAAATTATCATTTTTTTATTTTTAGGTAGTAAAATTGTAAAAATAATTATTTAACAGTAATAATTACAGTAAAAAGATTTAATTAAAAAATATATAAAATAAGATTAAAAGCTTTTTTTTTTTTTTTTTTTTTTTTTTTTTTTTGTTTTTTTACTTTTTAATTATTGTAGGGTTATTATATAGATGAATTTATTATAACTGCAAATTCATATAATGATAATAATTGCAAATGATGATAATTATTGAATAGTAAAATGATGATGATAATGATGATAATGATGATAATAATATAGATAAAGAGATAATCATGATAATAATGATGATAATACAGGAATGTGTCAAATTGATAAAAAAAGTAAAGAAAAAAAAAATCCTAAAAGTCGAAAAAGGGGCAAATCTAGCAAATATAGCCTTTTAGAGTAGACCAAAACGTTTTTCCTTCATTTGATGATTCTGGCAATTATTAGGGTAATAATGATAATAATTACCAGAATTCTATTAAACATGACAATAATGATGATAAAAGTGAGAATAAAGAGAATTTAGAAACAATTTAGATTATTACAATTTTACTATTAACATTTTTTATTATTATTATTTTATTAAATTTTTATTTTTTATTTATTATATTATTATTTATTTTATTATTACATCCTTTAAAAATTGTAAAAATTGCCCAAAAAAAAAAATTATAACTGTAAAATAACAATAAAATAATAAAAAGTATAAATTTTAAAATACAATTTTTAAAAAAAATTTTTAATATTTTATTGTTTTTTATTACATTATTATATTTTTCTTTGGTTTGATAATTGGAAAAATAAAAATTATAACAGTAATAATTACCCCGAAATAACCCATATTTTAAATTAAAAAAATGATATAAATTTAAAGATTTTAAAGACGTTATTATTTTAAATTATTGTATTTTCTATTTTTATTTTAGTTGTTATTAGTATAGATGTAAAAAAATTTATTATAAACAAAAATTGCTAATAATATTTAAAATTTCAATTTAAAATGTAATAATTGATATAAGATTATAAGATGATGATAAAGAAGATAATTATGATGATAACGATAAAAAAGGGTGATAATCATTTATAATAAGTGATTTTAAAAAAAGGGAAATTTTGCCATATATAATAAAAAAAAAGGGAAAAGAAAAAAAAAACCCCAAAAATTGAAAAAAACGGCAAAATCTAGCGAAAATGCCTTTTTTAGAGTAGACTCCAAAAAGACGTTTTTTCCATTCATTTGATTTATTTGGCAATTATTTGGGGGAATAAAAATTTAAAATTACAAGAAATTTAAAAATCATGACAATAATGATGATAAAAAATGAGAAAAAAAGAGAATTTGGGGGAAAAATTTGAGATATTATGGGGGGTTTTTTATTATAATTATTTTTATTATTTTTATTAATTTTTTAATTTTTATTATTATTATTATTTAGGATTTGTATTTTTATTACTTTTGTTATTTTAAAATTTCCAAAAAAAAATATTTTAAATGTAAAAAATAACAACAATAATAAAATAAAAAATAATTAAATAATAAAATGTTTAAAATTTTTATTAATATATTTTTGTTTTTATTTTTTAAATTTTTATTTTTAATGGTAGTAAATTTAAAAAAAAAATTTTTATAACAGTAATAATCAGTAATAACGATACAAAAAAATAATTTATTAAAAAAAGGATTTTAAAGCGTTTTTATTTTGGGAAAAACTTTATTTTTGGGTTTTTTTTTTTTTTTTTGTTATTAGGATAGATGTAAAAAAATAAATTTTAAATGCAAAATTGCAATAATAATTATAGTATTGCAATAATGATGTAATAATTGCAATAATGAGATAATGTGAGGGTAATGATTTTATAATGATGATGATAAAGATAAAAAGGGTGATAAACATGATAAAGATGATAAAAAGGATTTTTGGCCCAAAATAATTTAAAAAAAAGGTAAAAAAATAATCCCAAAAGTCGAAAAAATGGCAAAAAAACTAGCGAAAAAAGCCTTTTTAGAGTAGATCCAAAATGACGTTTTTTCCCTTCATTGTTATTTTAGCAATTAAATTTGGGTAATAAAGATAATAATTTTCCGAATTCTTTTTTAATCAGGGCAATAATGATTTATAAAGTAGAATAAAGAGAATTTTGGGAAAAATTTGGATTATTAATATTTTTACTATTTTCATTATCATTATCACTATATTTTATTATTAAATTTTTATTTAGTATTTTTTAATTTTAATTTTTTTAAATTTTTTTATTAATATTATTATTAATTACTTTAAAATTTGTAGGGTTTGGCAAAAAAATTATAACCGAATAATAACAAAAATTTTAAAATAATAAGTTAATTTTAATAATACTAATTTTTTATAATATTTTTATTTAAAATTAAATTTTTTTATTATATTATATTATTTTTCTGGTAGTATAATTGTAAAAAAATTTTTTTAACAGAATAATTGCAGTAATAAAATTTTTAATTTAAAAAAATGATATAAATAATGATTTTAAAGACGTTATTATTTTTATTTTTATTTTTATTACTATATTATTTTGGTTTTTATTAGTAAGATTTGAAATATAAATAAATGCAATAAGCAATAATAAGATAATAATGAAAAAATGATGAAATAAGCAATAAAGAGATAATGATGATGATAATGATGATAATGAGAAATGAGATGTAACGATAAAAATGATGATAATCATGATAATAATGATGATAAACAGGAATTGGTCCCTATATAAAAAAAAGGAAAGAAAAAAAAAACCCAAAAAATCGAAAAAACGGCCCAAAAAATTTGCCCAAAAAAATAGCTTTGAGGTAGACTCCCCAAAAGACGTTTTTTTCCATTCATTTTATGATTCTGGCAATTAAATTTGGGGAATAATGATAAAAATTACCAGGGAAATTTTTTTAATCATGAAAAAAATGATGATAAAATGAGAAAAAAAAGAATTGGGTAACATTTTATGATTATTACTATGTTACTATTATCATTTTATTATTATTATTATTTTTATTAAATTTTAATTTTTATATTTTAAAAATTTTTATTTTTATTATTATTATTATTATTTTATTATTTTTATTATTTTTATTAAACATTATTTTTGTACTTTTAATTTTTTATATTTGCCCAAAAAAAAATATTAAACTATAATAATAAAAAAATAATAATAAAAAAAGTATAATTATAAAAATACTAATTTTTATAATTGGTTTTTAAAATTTTTATTGTTATATTTTCATTTTATTTTTTTTAGGGGAGTATAATTGTAAAAAAAAATCATTTTAACAGTAATAAATTTCAGTAAAACGATATTAAATTTAAAAAAATGATATAAAAAATGATTAAAAGATTTTTATTGTTATTTTTATTGTTATTACCTATTTTATTTTAAATTGGTTTTTAGTAAAAATGTTTAAAAAATATATTATAAAATGCCCAAAAAATTGCAATTTTAAAAATGATAATAAATTTTCCCAAAAATGATGAAATAATTGCAATAATGATGATAAGGGTGATGATGTGATTTAAATGAGAAATGATTTATAATGATGTGAAACGTAAAAGGGTGATAATAATGATAATAATGATGATAATAAAAAGGAATTGTGTCAAAAATATAATAAAAAAAATAAAGAAAAAAAAAACCCAAAAAGGGCCCCAAAAAAAAGGAAAAATCTAGCGAAAAAAAGCCTTTGAGAGTAAAACTCCAAATTTCGTTTTTTCCCTTTATTTTATGATTTTTGGGGGGGAAAAAAAAAAAATTGAAAATGATAAAAATTTCCGAATTTTATAAACATGACAATAAAGATGATAAAAGTGAGAATAAAAAAGAATTTTGGGTAAAAATTTTATGGGTTATTACTATTGTTACTATTATTATTATTTTTCATTATTATTTTTAAATTTTTATTTTTATTTTTTATTATTATTATTATTATTTTTATTATTTTATTATTATTTTTATTATTATTATTTTTACTTTAATTTTAGTAATTGCCAAAAAAAAAATTATAACTGTAATAATAACAAAAAAAATTAAAAAAATAAGGGATAAATTATAATAAAACTAATTGTAAATATTGTTATTAAAATTATTATTGGGTTTTTATTAAAAATATTATTTTTTCTGCTAGATAAGTTTGAAATAATTATTATAACGTAATAATTACAGTAATAACGAAAATTTAATTTAAAAAATGATAAAAATTTTGATATAAAGACATTATTAATTTTTATTATTTTTGGGTTTTTACTATTTTCATTGGGTTTTATTTGTTTTAGATGTAAAAAAATATATCCCTAAAATTTAATAATTGCAATAATAAAGATAATAAATTTCAAAAAATGATGATTAAAATTTCAATAATGATGATAAAAGATGATGATAATGATGGGTAAAGATGATGAGAAAAGATAATAAGGAAAGGAAAAAATGATAATAATGATGAAAAATATCAGGGGAAATTTTGCCAAAATATAAAAAAAAAAAAAGGTTTAAAAAAAAAAAATCCAAAACGGGAAAAATTAGCGAAATATAGCCTTTTGAGGTAGACTCCAAAATGGGCGTTTTTTCCATTCATTTGTTGATTTGGCAAAATTTTTAGGGTAATAATGAAAAATTAACCCGAAATTTTTTAAAACTGAAATAATGATGATAAAAGGGAGAATAAAGAGAATTTTGGGTAATATTTTATGATTATTACATTATTACCATTATCATTATTATTATCATTATTATTATTATTATTATTATTATCATTATTATTATTATTATTATTATTATTACTTTAATTATTAGTATTATTGCCAAAAAATATATTATAAATGTAATAATGACAATAATAATAATAATAAGTATAATTGTAATAACACTAATTGTTATAATATTCTTATTAATATTATTATTGTTATTATTATCATTATTATTATTTTTCCTGGTAGTATAATTGTAGAAATAATTTTTATAACAGTAATAATTACAGTAATAACGATATTAATTAAAATAAGGATATAAATAATGATTATAAAGACGTTATTATTGTTATTATTATTGTTATTTCTATTATTATTGTAGTTGTTATTAGTATAGATGTAAAATTATATATTATAACTGCAATAATTGCTATAATAATGATAATAATTGCAATAATGATGATAATAATTGCAATAATGATGATAATGATGATGATAATGATGATAATGATGATAATGATGATGATAATAACAGGAATTGTGTCCATATATAATAAAAAAGGTAAAAGAAAATAAAACCCAAAAGTCGAAAAAGCGGCAAAATCTAGCGAAATATAGCCTTTTGAGAGTAGACTCCAAATGACGTTTTTTCCATTCATTTGATGATTCTGGCAATTATTAGGGTAATAATGATAATAATTACCAGAATTCTATTAATCATGACAATAATGATGATAAAAGTGAGAATGAAGAGAATTTGGATAACATTTGATGATTATTACTATTATTACTATTATCATTATTATTATCATTATTATTATTATTATTATTATTATTATTATTATTATTATTATTGTTATTATTATTATTATAATTATTATTATTATTATTATGATTATTATTACTTTAATTATTAGTATTATTGCCAAAAAATATATTATAACTGTAATAATAGCAATAATAATAGTAATAAGTATAATTATAATAATACTAATTTTTATAATATTGTTATTAATATTATTATTGTTATTATCATCATTATTATTATTTTTACTGGTAGTATAATTGTAAAAATAATTATTATAACAGTAATAATTACAGTAATAACGATATTAATTAAAATGATGATATAAATAATGATTATAATGACGTTATTATTGTTATTATTATTGTCATTACGATTATTATTGTAGTTGTTATTAGTATAGATGTAAAAATATATATTATAACTGTAATAATTGCAATAATAATGATAATAATTGCAATAATGATGATAATAATTGCAATAATGATGATAATGATGATGATAATGATGATAATGATGATAATGATGATGATAACGATAATAAAGATGATAATAATGATAATAATGATGATTATAACAGGAATTGTGTCCATATATAATAAAAAAAGGTAAAAGAAAAAAAATCCCAAAAGTCGAAAAAGTGGTAAAATCTAGCGAAATATAGCCTTTTGAGAGTAGACTCCAAAATGACGTTTTTTTTTCCATTCATTTGATGATTCTGGCAATTATTAGGGTAATAATGATAATAATTACCAGAATTCTATTAATCATGACAATAATGATGATAAAAGTGAGAATAAAGAGAATTTGGATAACATTTGATGATTATTACTATTATTACTATTTTCATTATTATTATTATATTATTATTATTATTATTATTATTATTATTATTATTATTATTATTATTATTATTATTATATTACTTAATTATTAGTATTATTGCCAAAAAATATATTATAACTGTAATAATAACAATAATAATTATAATAAGTATAATTATAATAATACTAATTGTTATAATATTGTTATTGATAATATTATCATTATTATTATCATTATTATTATTTTTACTGGTAGTATAATTGTAAAAATAATTATTATAACAGTAATAATTAACGTAATAACGATATTAATTAAAATAATGATATAAATAATGATTATAAAGACGTTATTATTGTTATTATTATTGTTATTACTATTATTATTGTAGTTGTTATTAGTATAGATGTAAAAATATATATTATAACTGCAATAATTGCAATAATAATAATAATAATTGCAATAATGATGATAATATTGCAATAATGATGATAATGATGATATAATGATGATAATGATGATAATGATGATGATAACGATATAATGATGATAATCATGATAATAATGATGATAATAACAGGAATTGTGTCCATATATAATAAAAAAAGAGGTAAAAGAAAAAAAATCCCAAAAGTCGAAAAAGCGTCAAAATCTTGCGAAATATAGCCTTTTGAGAGTAAACTCCAAAATGACGTTTTTTCCATTCATTTGATGATTCTGGCAATTATTAGGGTAATAATGATAATAATTACCAAATTCTATTAATCATGGGCAATACTGATGATAAAAGTGAGAATAAAGAGAATTTGGATAACATTTGATGATTATTACATTTTTACTATTATCATTATTTTTATCATAATTATTAGTATTAGTTATTAGTATTAGCATTACTATTATTATTATTATTATTATTATTTTCATTATTATCATTATAATTATTTTTATTGTAGTTGTTATTAGTATAGATGTAAAAATATATATTATAACTGCAATAATTGCAATAATAATGATAATAATTGCAATAATGATGATAATAATTGCAATAATGATGATAATGATGATGATAATGAAGATAATGATGATAATGATGATGATAACGATAATAATGATGATAATCATGATAATAATGATGATAATAACAGGAATTGTGTCCATATATAATAAAAAAGGTAAAAGAAAAAAAATCCCAAAAGTCCAAAAAGCGGCAAAATCTAGTGAAATATAGCCTTTTGAGACCAGACTCCAAAATGACGTTTTTTTCCAATTATTTCATGATTCTGGCAATTATTAGGGTAATAATGATAATAATTACCAGAATTCTATTAATCATGACAATAATGATGATAAAAGTGAGAATAAAGAGAATTTGGATAACATTTGATGATTATTACTATTATACTATCATTATAATCATTATTATTATTATTATTATTGTTATTATAATTAATATTATTATTATTATTATTTTTTATTATTATTTTATTATTATTATTATTATTACTTTAATTATTAGTATTATTGCCAAAAAATATATTATAACTGTAATAATAACAATAATAATAATAATAGGTATAATTATAATAATACTAATTGTTATAATATTGTTATTAATATTATTATTGTTATTATTATCATTATTATTATTCTTATATAATTGCAAAAAATAATTATTATAACAGTAATAATTACAGTAATAACGATATTAATTAAAATAATGATATAAATAATGATTATAAAGACTTTATTATTGTCATTATTATTGTTATTACTATTATTATTGTAGTTGTTAATAGTATAGATGCAAAAATATATATTATAATTGCAATAATTGCAATAATAATGATAATAATTGCAATAATGATGATAATAATGATGATAATGATGATAATGATGATAATGATGATGATAACGATAATAATGATGATAATCATGATAATAATGATGATAATAACAGGAATTGTGTCCATATATAATAAAAAAAAGGTAAAAGAAAAAAAAATCCCAAAAGTCAAAAAAGCATCAAAATCTAGCGAAATATAGCCTTTTGAGAGTAGACTCCAAAATGCCGTTTTTTCCATTCATTTGATGATTCTGGCAATTATTAGGGTAATAATGATAATAATTACCAGAATTCTATTAATCATGACAATAATGATGATAAAAAATGAGAATAAAAGAGAATTTGGATAACATTTGATGGTTATTACTATCATTACTATTATCATTATTATTATTATTATTATTATTATTATTATTATTATTATTATTATTATTATTATTATTATTATTATTACTTTAATTCTTAGTATTGTTGCCAAAAAATATATCATAACTGTAATAATAACAATAATAATAATAATAGGTATAATTATAATAATACTAATTGTTATAATATTGTTATTGATATTATTATTGTTATTATTATCATTATTATTATTTTTACTGGTAGAATAATTGTAAAAATAATATTATAACAGTAATAATTACAGTAATAACGATATTGATTAAATAATGATATAAATAATGATTGTAAGACGTTATTATTGTTATAATATTGTTATTACTATTATTATTGTAGTTGTTATTAGTATAGATGTAAAAATATATATTATAACTGAAATAATTGCAATAATAATGATAATAATTGCAATAATGATGATAATAATTGCAATAATGATGATAATGATGATGATAATGATGATAATGATGATGATAACGATAATAATGATGATAATCATGATAATAATGATGATAATAACCGGAATTGTGTCCATATATAATAAAAAAAGGTAAAAGAAAAAAAATCCCACAAGTCGAAAAAGCGGCAAAATCTAGCGAAATTTAGCCTTTTGAGAGCAGACTCCAAAATTCCATTCATTTGATGATTCTGGCAATTATTAGGGTAATAATGATAATAATTACCAGAATTCTATTAATCATGACAATAATGATGATAAAAGTGAGAATAAAGAGAATTTGGATAACATTTGATGATTATTACTATTATTACTATTATCATTATTATTATCATTATTATTATTATTATTATTATTATTATTATTATTATTATTTTAATTATCAGTATTATTGCCAAAAAATATATTATAACTGTAATAATAACAATAATAACGATATTGATTAAAATAATGATATAAATAATGATTATAAAGACGTTATTATTGTTATTATTGTTGTTATTACTATTCTTATTGTAGTTATTATTAGTATAGATGTAAAAATATATATTATAACTGCAATAATTGCAATAATAAGGATAATAATTGCAATAATGATGATAATAACTGCAATAATGATGATAATGATGATGATAATGATGATAATGATGATAATGATGATGATTACGATAATAATGATGATAATCATGATAATAATGATGATAATAACAGGAATTGTGTCCATATATAATAAAAAAAGGTAAAAGAAAAAAATCCCAAAAGTCGAAAAAGCGGCAAAATCTAGCGAAATATAGCCTTTTGAGAGTAGACTCCAAAATGACGTTTTTTCCATTCATTTGATGATTCTGGCAATTATTAGGGAAATAATGCTAATAATTACCAGAATTCTATAATCATGACAATAATGATGACAAAAGTGAGAATAAAGAGAATTTGGATAACATTTGATGATTATTACTATTATTACTATTATCATTATTATTATCATTATTATTATTATTATTATTATTATTATTATTTATTATTATTATTATCCTCATATTATTATTATTATTATTATTATTATTATTATTATTATTATTATTACTTTAATTATTAGTATTATTGCCAAAAAATATATTATAACTGTAATAATAACAATAATAATAATAATAAGTATAATTATAATAATACTAGTTGTTATAATATTGTTATTAATATTATTTTTGTTATTATTATCATTATTATTATTTTAATGGTAGTATAATTGTAAAAATAATTATTATAGCAGTAATAATTACAGTAATAACGATATTAATTAAAATAATGATATAAATAATGATTATAACGACATTATTATTGTAATTATTATTGTTATTACTATTATTATTGTAGTTGTTATTAGAATAGATGTAAAAATATATATTATAACTGCAATAATTGCAATAATAATGATAATAATTGCAATAATGATGATAATAATTGCAATAATGATGATAATGATGATGATAATGATGATAATGATGATGATAATGATGATAATGATGATAATGATAATGATAACGATAATAATGATGATAATCATCATAATAATGATGATAATAACAGGAATTGTGTCCATATATAATAAAAAAAAAAAGTAAAAGATAAAAAATCCCAAAAGTCGAAAAAGCGGTAAAATCTAGTGAAATATAGCCTTTTGAGAGTAGACTCCAAAATGACGTTTTTTCCATTCATTTGATGATTCTGGGAATTATTAAGGTAATAATGATAATGATTACCAGAATTTTATTAATCATTACAATAATGATGATAAAAGTGAGAATAAAGAGAATTTGGATAACATTTGATGATTATTACTATTATTACTATAACAAATTATTATCATTATTATTATATTATCATATTTTATTTATTATTATTATTATTATTATATTATTATTATTACTTTAATTATTAGTATTATTGCCAAAAAAATATATTATAACTGTAATAATAACAATAATAATAATAATAAGTATAATTATAATAATACTAATTGTTATAATATTGTTATTAATATTATTATTGTTATTATTATCATTATTATTATTTTTACTGGTAGTATAATTGTAAAAATAATTATTATAACAGTAATAATTACAGTAATAACGATATTAATTAAAATAATGATATAAATAATGATTATAAAGACCTTATTATTGTTATTATTATTGTTATTACTATTATTATTGTAATTGTTATTAGTATAGATGTAAAAATATTTATTATAACTGCAATAATTGTAATAATAATGATAATAATTGCAATGATGATGATAATAATTGCAATAATGATGATAATGATGATGATAATGATGATAATGATGATGATAACGATAATAATGATGATAATCATGATAATAATGATGATAATAACAGGAATTGTGTCCATATATAATAAAAAAAAGGTAAAAGAAAAAAAATCCCATAAGTCGAAAAAGCGGCAAAATCTAGCGAAATATAGCCGTTTGAGAGTAGACTCCAAAATGACGTTTTTTCCATTCCTTTAATGATTCTGGCAATTATTAGGGTAATAATGATAATAATTACCAGAATTCTATTAATCATGACAATAATGATGATAAAAGGAGAATAAAGAGAATTTGGATAACATTTGATGATTATTATTATTATTACTATTATCATTATTATTATCATTATTATTATTATTATTATTATTATTATTATTATTATTATCATTATTATTATTATTATTATTATTACTTTAATTATTAGTATTATTGCCAAAAAATTATAACAATAATAATAATAATAGGTATAATTATAATAATACTAATTGTTATAATATTGTTATTAATATTATTATTGTTATTATTATCATTATTATTATTTTTACTGGTAGTATAATTGTAAAAAATTAATTATTATAACAGTAATATTACAGTAATAACGATATTAATTAAAAAATGATATAAATAATGATTTTTAAGACGTTATTATTGTTATTATATGTTATTACTATATTATTGTAGTGTTATTAGTATAGATGTAAAAATATATAAATAACTGCAATAATTACAATAATAATGATAATAATTGGAATAATGATGATAATAATGCAATAATGATGATAATGATGATGATAATGATGATAATGATGATAATGATGAATGATGATGATAACGAATATGATGATAATCATGATAAAATGATGATAATAACAGGAATTGTGTCCATATCATAATAAATCAGGTAAAAGAAAAAAATCCCAAAAGCGAAAAAGCGGCAAAATCTAGCGAAATATAGCCTTTGAGAGTAGACTCCAAAATGACGTTTTTTCCATTCATTTGATGATTCTGGCAATTATTAGGGTAATAATGATAATAATTACCAGAATTCTATTAATCATGACAATAATGATGATAAAAGTGAGAATAAAGAGAATTTGGGTAACATTTGATGATTATTACTATTATTACTATTATCATTATTATTATCATTATTATTATTATTATTATTATTATATTATATTATATTATTATTATTATTATTATTATTATATTATATTAATATATTACTTATATTATTACTTTAATATTAGTATTTTTACCAAAAAATAATTATAACTGTAATAATAAACAATAATAATAAACAATAAGTATAATTATAATAATACTAATGTTATAATATTGTTATTAAATTATTATTTTTATTATTATAATTATTATTATTTTACTGGTAGTATAATTGTAAAAATAATTATTATAACAGTAATAATTACAGTAATAAACGATATAATTAAACAATGATATAAATAATGGATTATAAAGACGTTATTATGTTATATTATTGTTATTACTATTATTATTGTAGTGTTATAGTATAGATGTAAAAATATATATTATAACTACAATTATTGCAATAATAATGATAATAATTGCAATAATGATGATAATAATTGCAATAATGATGATAATGATGATGATAATGAGGATAATGATGATGATAACGATAATAATGATGATAATCATGATAATAATGATGATAATAACAGGATTGTGTCCATATATAATAAAAAAGGTAAAAGAAAAAAAATCCAAAAGTCGAAAAAAGCGGCAAAATCTAGCGAAAAATAGCTTTTTGAGAGTAGACTCCAAAATGACGTTTTTCCATTCATTTGATGATTCTGGCATATTATTAGGGTAATAATGATAATAATACCAGAATTCTATTAATCATGACAATAATGATGATAAAAGTGAGAATAAAGAGAATTTGGATAACATTTGATGATTTTACTATTATTACTATTATCATTATTATATTATTATCATTATTATATATTATTATTATTATTATTATTACTTTATTTATTAGTATTATTGCCAAAAAATATATTATAAACTTTAATAATAACAAATAATAATAATAATAATAAGTATATTATAATAATAACTATTTGTTATAATATTGTATTAATATTATTATTGTTATTATATCATTATTATTATTTGTACTGGTAGTATAATTGTAAAAAATAATTATTATAACAGTAAGATATTACAGTAATAACGATATAATTAAAATAATGATATAAATAATGATTATAAAGACGTATTATTGTATATATTATTGTTATTACTATTATTATTGTAGTGTAATAGTATAGATGTAAAAATATATATGTATAACTGCAATAATTGCAATAATAATGATAATAATTACAATAATGATGATAATTATTGCAATAATGATGATAATGATGATGATAATGATGATAATGATGATAATTATGATAATAATTATGATAATAACAGGAATTGTGTCCATATATAATGAAAAAATGGTAAAAGAAAAAAAATCCCAAAATCACAAAAAGCGGCAAAATCTAGCGAAATATAGCCTTTTGAGAGTTAGACTCCAAAATGACGTTTTCCATCATTTTATGATTCTGGCAATTATTAGGGTTAATAACGATAATAATATTAGAATTCTATTAATCATGACAATAATGATGAATAAAAGTGAGAATAAAGAGAATTTGGATAACATTTGATGATTATACTATATTACTATTATCATTATTATTATATCATCATTATTATTATATTTATATTATTATATTATATTATTATTATTATTATATTATTTTATTATTATTATTACTTTAATTATTAGCATATGCCAAAAAAAATATATTATAACTGTAATAATAACAATAATAATAATAATAAGTATAATTTTAATAATACTAATTGTTATAATATTGTTATTAATATTATTATTGTTTTTATTATCATTATTATTAATTTTTACTGGTAGTATAATTACAAAAATAATTATTATAACAGTAATAATTACAGTAATAACAGATATTAATTAAAATAATGATATAAATAATGATATAAAGACGTTATTATTGTTATTATATTGTTATTACGATTATTATTGTAGTTGTTATTAGTATAGATGTAAAAATATATATTATAACTGCAAGAATTGCAATAATAATGATAATAATTGCAATAATTATGATAATAATTTTAATAATGATGATAATGATGATGATAATGATGATAATGATGATAATGATGATGATAACGATAATAATGATGATAATCATGATAATAATGATTATAATAACAGGAATTGTGTCCATATATAATAAAAAAAGGTAAAAGAAAAAAAATCCCAAAAGTCGAAAAAGCAGCAAAATCGAGCGAAATATAGCCTTTTGAGAGTATACTCCAAAATGACGTTTTTTTCCATTCATTTCATGATTCTGGCAATTATTAGGGTAATAATGATAATAATTACCAGAATTCTATTAATCATGACAATAATGATGATAAAAGTGAGAATAAAGAAAATTTGGATAACATTTGATGATTATTACTATTATTACTATTTTCATTATATTCTTATTATTAATTATTAGATATTAATTATTATTATTATTATTATTATATTATTTTTACTGGTAGTATAATTGTAAAAATAATTATTATAACAGTAATAATTACAGTAATAACGATATTGATTAAAATAATGATATAAATAGTAATTATAAAGACGTTATTATTGTTATTATTACTGTTATTACTATTATTTTTGTAGTTGTTATTAGTATAGATGGAAAAATATATATTATAACTGCAATAATTGCAATAATAATGATAATAATTGCAATAATGATGATTTAAACATTGCAATAATGATGATAATGATATGATAATATGATAATGATGATGATAACGATAATAATGATGATAATCATGATAATAATGATGATAATAACAGGAATTGTGTCCATATATAATAAAAAAAGGTAAAAGAAAAAAAATCCCAAAAGTCGAGAAAGCGGCAACATCTTGCGAGATATAGCCTTTTGAGAGTAGACTCCAAAATGACGTTTTTTCCATTCATTTGATGATTCTTGCAATTATTAGGGTAATAATGATAATAATTTCCAGAATTCTATTAATCATGACAATAATGATGATAAAAGTGAGAATAAAGAGGGAAATTTTGGGTAAATTTGATGGATTATTACTATTATTACTATTATCTTATTATTATCATTATTATTACTTTAATTATAGTATTATTCCAAAAAAATATTATAACTGTAATAATAACAATTATAATAATAATAAGTATAATTATAATAATACTAATTGTTATAATATTGTTATTAATATTATTATTGTTATTATTATCATTATTATTATTTTTACTGGTAGTAAATTTTAAAAATAATTATTATAACAGTAATAATTACAGTAATAACGATATTAATTAAAATATTGATATAAATAATGATTATAAAGACGTTATTATTGTTATTATTATTGTTATTATTATTATTATTTTAGTTGTTATTAGTATAGATGTAAAAATATATATTATAACTGCAATTGTCGCAATAATAATTATAATAATTGCAATAATGATGATAATAATTGCAATAATGATGATAATGATGATGATAATGATGATAATGATAATGATAACGATAATAATGATGATAATCATGATAATAATGATGATAATAACAGGAATTGTGTCCATATATAATAAAAAAGGTAAAAGAAAAAAAATCCCAAAAGTCGAAAAAGCGGCAAAATCTAGCGAAATATTCCCTTTTGAGAGTAGACTCCAAAATGATGTTTTTTTCCATTCATTTGATGATTCTGGCAATTATTAGGGTAATAATGATAATAATTACCAGAATTCTATTAATCATGACAATAATGATGATAAAAGTGAGAATGAAGAGAATTTGGATAACATTTGATGATTATTAGTATTATTACTATTATCATTATTATTATCATTATTATTATTATTATTATTATTATTATTATTATTATTATTATTATTATTATTATTATTATCATTATTATTATTTTTACTGGTAGTAGAATTGTAAAAATAATTATTATAACAGTAATAATTACAGTAATAACGATGTTAATTAGAATAATGATATAAATAATATTTATAAAGACGTTATTATTGTTATTATTATTGTTATTACTATTATTATTGTAGTTGTTATTAGTATAGATGTAAAAATATATATTATAACTGCAATAATTGCAATAATAATGATAATATTGCAATAATGATGATAATAATTGCAATAATGATGATAATGATGATGATAATGATGATAATGATGATAATGATGATAATGATGATGATAACGATAATAATGATGATAATCATGATAAAAATGATGATAATAATAGGAATTGTGTCCATATATAATAAAAAAGGTAAAGGAAAAAAAATCCCAAAAGTCGAAAAAGTAGCAAAATCTAGCGAAATATAGCCTTTTGAGAGTAGACTCCAAAATGACGTTTTTTCGATTCATTTGATGATTCTGGCAATTATTAGGGTAATAATGATAATAATTACCAGAATTCTATTAATCATGACAATAGATGATAAAAAGTGAGAATAAAGAGAATTTGGATAACATTTGATGATTATTACTATTATTACTATTATCATTATTATTATCATTTTATTATTATATATTATTATATTATTATTATTATTATTATTATCATCATTATTATTGTTTTTACTGGTAGTATAATTGTAAAAATAATTATCATAACAGTAATAATTACAGTAATAACGATATTAATTAAAACAATGATATAAATAATGATTATAAAGACGTTATTATTGTTATTATAATTGTTATTACTATTATTATTGTAGTTGTTATTATTGCAAAAAAAATTATAACTGCAATTATTGCAATAATAATGATAATAATTGCAATAATGATGATAATAATTGCAATAATGATGATAATGATGATGATAATGATGATAATGATGATGATAACGATAATAATGATGATAATCATGATAATAATGATGATAATAACAGGCATTGTGTCCATATATAACAAAAAAAAGGTAAAAGAAAAAAATCCCAAAAGTCGAAAAAGCGGCAAAATCTTGCGAAATATACCCTTTTGAGAGTAAACTCCAAAATGACGTTTTTTCCATTCATTTGATGATTCAGGCAATTATTAGGGTAATAATGATAATAATTACAAGAATTCTATTAATCATGACAATAATGATGATAAAAGTGAGAATAAAGAGAATTTGGATAACATTTGATGATTATTATTATTATTACTATTATCATTATCATTATCATTATTATTATTATTATTATTATTATTATTATCATTATTATTATTATTAATATTATTATTATTATTATTATTATTATTATTATTATTATTATTATTATTATTATTATTATTACTTTCATTACTAGTATTATTGCCAAAAAATATATTATAACTGCAATAATAACAATAATAATAATAATAAGTATAATTATAATAATTCTAATTGTTATAATATTGTTATTAATATTATTATTGTTATTATTATCATTATTATTAATTTTTCTGATAGTATAATTGCAAAAATAATAATTATAATAGTAATAATTACAGAAATAACGATATTAATTAAAATAATGATATAAATAATGATTATAAAGACGTTATTATTGTTATTATTATTGTTATTACTATTATTATTGTAGTTGTTATTAGTATAGATGTAAAAATATATATTATAACTGCAATAATTACAATAATAATGATAATAATTGCAATAATGATGATAATAATTGCAATAATGATGACAATGATGATGATAATGATGATAATGATGATAATGATGATAATGATGATAATGATGAGATAACGATAATATGATGATAATCATGAAAAAATAATGATAATAAAGGAATGGTCCATATATAAAAAAAAAGGTAAAGGAAAAAAAAACCAAAAGTCGAAAAAGCAGCAAAATCTAGCGAATATAGCCTTTGGAGTAGACTCCAAAATGATTTTTTCCATTCATTTGATGATTCTGGCAATTATTAGGGTAATAATGATAATAATACCAGAATTCTATTATCATGACAATAATGATGATAAAAGTGAGAATAAGAGAATTGGAAACATTGATGATTATTACTATTATTACATTATCATTATATTATCATTATATTATTTTATTATTATTATAAATTTATTATTTTATTATAT
>NW_023661063.1:0-7500 GCF_015228065.2 Penaeus monodon
CTGCAATCAGAGGCCAAGAAGGCCAGGGACTCCTGGTCTAGGGATTTTATGATCTAATCAAACCGAATTATTGTCGAATTATTGTTGACTTGAAATGTGCAGATTTTCAAAGGTGTCGAGAGAAAGACATAAGTAGGCCAAGACTGGGCGTGCTCAATAAACCGGCAGGATCCCAAGAGACTCATTTTTTTAAGGCGAAACAAGAAGGCTAATGGAACTTGGGCGGAACGCGTTGACCATGTAGAGGAACTCGATAGACACAAGTGAGACTTTGTGGTGGACGCTTTTTATTTTATTTCAAATATCATTTATTATTATTTTACATGGAACGTGGGAAGCTGGATTAATAATCATATCAGTATACACACACACACACACACACACACACACACGCACACACACACACACACACACACACACACACACACACACACACACACACACACACACACACACAACATATATATATGTATATGTATATATATATATATATATATATATATATATATATATATATATATATATATATATATATACATATAATGTGAAATGCGAACACAGGACTAATAAAGATGTAACCACTACTATCGTACCATCGTTTGAGACGGTGTTAATGCTTACATCCGGAAATAGCCTTAACAAACTTAAAATATGTGTATATTCAACGCAGAGGTTATGAATAATGCATACATATTATGATCAAGTCGTTTTTGCACATACAGTTAAATGCCGTCGCATGAAGAAAATAAACAAAAGCTACTGCCCTTGTGTTGGCGTTTAAGAATAGTTCTGTATCCAGAATTCTAATAGAATACAAGCATCTCCCCTCCACCGCTTTAAACCACACATGTATATTCTTGTGTAGGCTATCTTTCAAGCCAGAATATCACTGTCTCTTAAGTGATTGTTCTTTAGGACACAGTATTGGGATACAACAGCGGATACAGCAAATTAGAATGATGAAATTTGACTTACTATGAAAACTAGTCACTGTATAATCACTTTCATACAGGTATTGCTCCGTGCAGCCTGACGCTGTAAAGCCTATGAAATGCTAAGCAAATTTATACTTCAGAGTAAATAAGCATGATATGTACCATTATTCACAAACATAGTCATATACACACGCATGCATGCAAACCCGATTTTGCAAGCTAGACCAGGTGGTTTAACAAGTTTGGTGCTGTGCCACGAACGTCACTAGCTTAAGTCGAGGGCCAGAATTTAAGTGTATATGTGTACAGACACACATTTACTCACTTGCACACACACACACACACACACACACACACACACAACACACACACACACACACACACACACACACCACACACACACACACACACACACACCCCACACAGACACGCACGCACACACACACACACACGCACACACACCCCAACACACACACACACCCCACACACACACACATTTATATATACTTACACACCGTTTTTGCCGGCATATAAGATATATCCCTATTTTACAAAGATATTTAGTGAGAAAAAATAGTGTCAGCATACATTTATTCAATGATACTTAAAAGTGGTTTGTAAAGAAAAAATACATGACTATTTGCATGAAAACATACTGTGGCGTTATGGTTTTGTTGACATCCACTCATTGCAATGGCTGGGAAACGGATGAAAAAATATTTCTTTCAATTGGCAGGAGCATTTTTCATTTTTCATTATTATCAAAGCAACACCGTCGTTGAATAAGGTAATACATATTTCAGGTGTGGGTGAAGTATGTTGGGGAAGGAAGTAAATGAGATATGACCTCACATAACTGTCGGCATATCGTAAGCAATTTTTCATAAATTTGTAATAACAAAATGATTATTCGGCTTATTTTCAATATTATTTGTAACACAATTTACTGTAGTAATGTGGGTTTTCAATAATCTATTATTAGCAACAATTTTAGTGTCTAGTAAACAGTATGCTCATCTGGCTTCCTAGCCTCTCTCTCTCTCTCTCTCTCTCTCTCTATATATATATATATATATATATATATATATATATATATATATATATATATATATATATTAACAACATAAGTACACATCCATAGAGAGAGCTGCGTGTGTGTGTGAGAGAGAGAGAATTTGATTGAATACACTCGAAAACCCCCACAGGCGGATGGGCGGTCCCACAGCCTGCCGACCCCCTTTATTTGGGGCAGCGTCGGCGGAGGCGGCAGAGGTGGCTTGCACCCGGAGTGACCACCCGAGGCTTAACCTCAGGCTTGCTTTCCGGGTATGCGCTTGGAACATCCGGTCCTTGCGGCAGGATGAGCGGTTACCTCCTACCTACTTCTGGTCGGGCCGCAGCGATGGTCACCACCTCCAGGGTGTAGCCATAGCCATCTCCAGCCGACTTCAGCCCTCGGTAGTTGAGGTTTCACCGGTTGATGAGCGTATTATGGCATTGAGACTGAAGCATGCTTTTGGCTTCATGTCTCTTATTGCTATATGTGCCCCTACCGATGTATGTAAAATTGATATGAAGAGGCAAACCCCCATCTGTGGCAGACAATTGCCCCGGTGAGATATTTGCATTGTTCTGGGCAACTTCAATGCGGTATCCAGCTGTGACCGAGCTGGCTATGAGATGTCTATCAGCCCCCATGGCTCGGGAGCTGATCCCAGCAGCGAGAATAGCCTCCTTCTCCAGGGCTTTGCTAGGTCCCAGAAAATGAGGATCTCTGGCTCCTGGTACCAGCACTCCAACTCGCATTGCTGGACATGGTACAGCGATATGGGTACAGTGGCCAAGGAGATCGACCACATTCTTGTTAGCACGTGATTGAGGATCCTCCAGAACTGCAGGGTTTACCGGAGTGCAGAGTTCTGTGGCACTGATCATAGGCTGGTTGTGGCTACCCTGCGGGTCCACTTCAAAACTCCCTGTCCCTCCAGTGGCCACCCTAAGGTGTTTTAACCTGGACAGACTAAGGGAGGAGGAGTGTGCCCGTGAGTTTACCATGGCAGTCTCTGACCGATTCACAGAACTTGACAACCTGACGGACCCAGTTGCTCTGTGGGAGCTCTTCAAGCACGTAACACTAAAAGCAGCTCAGGAGTCCATTGGTGTACGTCCAAGGGCAAGGCAGAATTACATCTCCCTAGAGACATTAGAGGCCACTGAAACGTGTCGCAAGGCTCGGCTGAATGGAAATCAAGTCTTGCGTCACTCCATGGTGCATAGGGCTCGGACAATGCTGAGAAGGGACAAGGAACAGTTCATCAGGAATCTTTTGTGAGGAGGTTGAAGGCCATTTCTTGGTAAATGACTTTCGCCCTGCCTATCAAGCCCTGAGAAAGCTGAACTCTAAGCCCTCCTCACAGATCACTGCAGTCCGATCAGCAGATGGACGGATCATCTCAGATCATGTTGGGGTTCGTGAACGTTGGGCTGAGTATTTTGAACAGTTGTACCAGGTAGACCCTCCAACAGTTAGCTTGGATGCAAGCGATGTCACAGTGCCTGTGCTGGACCCACCCATCAGCGAGGAACCTCCTACCCTAACAGAGGTTAGGATGGCAATTTCCAAGCTGGAGTGGGAAAGCTGCAGGCATATGTGATATCCCTGCTGAACTGCTAAAGCTGTGGTGAACCTATGGCGCGGGGCCTGCATACACCCCCTGACTGCCATCTGTCAGTCTGGTACCATTCCCCTGACCTGCTGAGGGGCATGGTCATCCCTCTCTGGAAGGGGAAAGGGGATCGTTGGGATTGTAGCAACTACCGTGGCATTACACTGCTCAGCATACCAGGCAAAGTTCTCGCCCACATTCTTCTGAAACAGATCCGCAACCACCTACTGAGGCATCAGAGACCGGTACAATCTGGATTTACTCCTGGCAAGTCCACGATAGACCGTATACTAGTGCTTCGAGTAATTGTGGAATGCCGTGGATTGCTTGCAACCTACATCGACCTCAAGAAGGTGTTTGACTCGGTGCATCAGGAATCGCTATGGAGATCCTGAGACTTAGGGGATTTCCAACACAGATTATTTGGGCCCAATAGCAAGCCTTTATACTGGTACTGAAAGTGCTGCAAAGTGTGGTGGGGGTATGTCGAACTTTCTCTGTTAATTCAGGGTGAGGCAAGGCTGTGTCCTTGCATCAACACTTTTCAACACCTGTATGGACTGGATAATGGGCAGAGCTACTAGCCAAAGTCAGTGTGGGCAACACTAGGCAATATCAGGTCTCAGACCTTGACTTTGCCGACGATGTTGCTATCCTATCTGAGTCCTTGGAGTCACTGATGGCGGCTCTTGATGCATTTAGCAATGAGGTGAAGCCCCTAGGCCTAGAGGTCTCCTGAACCAAGATTAAGATTCAGGACTTTAGGGGCCTGTTAGGGGAACCCGTTCAGTCGATCCATGCTTGCAGCGAGGACGTTGAAATTACAGAGAGTTTTACATACCTTTGTAGTGTAGTCCATATCTCTGGGCTGTCAGACCAAGAACTCAATAAACAGATTGGTCTGGCAACAGGAGCCATGAACTCGATCAACAAGAGTGTTTGGAGATGTCGGTACCTATGCAGAAGGACCAAGCTGCGTGTCTTCAAGGCCTTGATACTGCCAGTTTTGCTCTATGGAAGCGAAACCTGGATGCTATCCAGTGTCTTGGAGTCTTGTCTTGATGCCTTTTGTAACAAGTCCCTTCGACGGATCATGGGGTACATTTGGCAGGACCACGTGTCCAACCAACGGTTACACCATGAGACTGGCATGGAACCTGTTACTTGCATAATCCGGGATCGCCATCTCAGGCTATATGGGCACCTAGCTCGTCTCCCTGTGGACGACCCTGCCCATCAGGTTGTCTCTCTGCGAGACAACCCTGGGTGGAGGAGGCCTGTGAACCGACCCAGGAGATCATGGCTTGGGCAGCTCGACGAGACCTGTCGCGAGGAATTAGAGATGGGTCGTGGGCCTGCCTGGAGATTCGCCTCGAGGAATCCTCGTGGCTGGAAGCGAAGAGTGGATGCGGCCATGTGCCCCTGTGAGGATGATGACACTGAGAATGGAAAAAATGGATACAATGATTATATGCAGTGCCTGCATGTAAGAAAACCTTCTTTTTCATCATTAAAACTTTGAATTTATACAGAAACAACGCTGGTTTGTTTAATAAGTTTAATAATGAAATGTGAGGTGAGATAAATGCTATTTTGATAACTTGGTTGTCATTTAATGTATATAATCACATACTTCAACATTTTGTATACACACACATAATATATATATATATATATATATATATATATATATATATATATATATATATACATATATAAAATATATATAATTTTATATATATATATATATATATATATATATATATATATATACACCTTTTTTTAAAATTTCGAAAAATCTAACACTTTGATACACTCTGATACATGTTACGCGTAATTATTGGAGTCTGTTGAAACGTCTCTTAATTTTTTTATTAAGTTGAAGGGAATCAGAGTGCGATATTTTTCAGATATATTTCACTTAGTCTCAGACAGGAATTTATTTTTTCAATAATTACAATCGCATCGTAAGTTTCTGATATAACTTTTTATTGTAAAAGTGTATGGAATGTTTCTGTGCTGTTTTAGCAGGGCATCAAATATATGTTCACTCTATATGGGTATGATATGATGTCAACCAAGACGGGCACTGGAACGACATGGTAAGCATGTCCGAATCATATAGCGTGGGATTGACTTCGGTGGGATGAATATCTTTAAAATCATTCTGTACACAAGTGATATAACAAAACATACTCAAAATATCAAATAAAATGCTATGTGTCCTGATTTGTAGATATTTCAATCAGTAAATCAAGCAAATGTCCATGACCATTGAATTACGCAGTTGTCTGATTTGGACACAGAACCCACTCGCATTGGATACGATGAGATCCAAACCTTATGCAACTTCTGCATTTCATATCAGGTAGAATATATGTAATAAGAAAAATAATATTTTGACTGAATATGAGAAGTATATTTAAACTTTCCACAGCCTGGGAAGTGATGGTCCATTGCATGATTGTCCATTGATAATGAATAATAACAAAATTAAATATAAATAGCTAACGTTGGTTGTGTCTCGGTAGAATTTTAAAGATAGCTAATTTTTACGGGAGGAGGAGAGAAAATTTTACATCCGCCATGAAGTGCATTTAAATTCCCGGAGCAAGGCTTGGACATACTTAAAGACCAGCGAGACAACTTTGGCGGTGCTGAACTGGCGTTCCGATTTGGTGGGGCCGTAAGTTTCCATATCTTGACCCTTGCCGTCGGGGCCTACGGTATAATGAAAAAGCGACTTACTCAAGGGACTTACGTAAGTTTCGAGTTGTTTTGAAGCGAAAACCGCAGTGTCAGCATCTTTCACAAGTATCATTCAGTGCTCAGGAATTAGAAGACTGGAGAGACACTGGACCAAGGTACTTTAAGACAGGTAGCACCACTCCATCTCGATGAAAGTCTTAGTAGGCAACTGCCGAGCTAAGCCCACCTCTTCAACCTTCATTCATTACATAATTACCTATAATGTGTAGGACAGGGCACTTGAAAAAAAAGGTATTTTTATTATTTATTCTGATTGTTGTTTTACGAATGCCATTATTGAATTATTTTCAAAGAAGTAATACTGAAGAAACACTGTATAAAATTACACTGGATCAACTGGGTAAAAAGGGGGCGGAGCTAATGACGTAAGGTCCCCGGTGAATTTAACCTTGTTGAGATACGAGACCGTGCTCAGGTTAGGGAAGAATTTTTACCTTACCTTTATCAATTTATATCCGAGTGGATTTGTGTCATCTTACATGGTGTTGTGTTTTCGGTGGATATTCAAATTGTTAAGATAATGCGCATTTTGGTAGCATTATAAAAGACTGATTACTGATATATAAAGCGGTTGTTAATACAGTGATCATGCAAGTTTGGTATTTTGCCTTGGATGTCTCTTATCTCTTTCCTTTAAATTGCAATTACAAAGGTAAAGGTTGTCGAGTTTTTACAGCAGATAATCCTTTTTACTTTATATAATAACATTGATTATTGTCGTACATTTAATACATTCTTGCGCTGTTAGTTATGGTGATCATTAAAGTCACAACACCTGTTTTAAATGTAGGCCATTTTCGTTAGCGTTATGATTTTATATTTTTATTACGATTATATCAGAAAATAAGCACTGGAACACGAGCATGAAAATCTATATGCAGAATTTTGTATTTGTTAAATACTAAATATTTAGCTAACAATTGGCCATTTGGCCCATTAAGGTTGCCGCACACTTGTTCAGATCAGACCGGAACCGACGCGTCAGAACAGAACAGAAATGTCTGAAGAAATCGAATACACGCTTTTCTACCTGACTGCGCACACCTCTTCAGATCAGACCGGAACCGACGCGTCAGATCACATCCGAACCGAGCAGAATTCTTTGAAAGATATTTTTTCTGATAGTTCTG
>NW_023661063.1:12500-18209 GCF_015228065.2 Penaeus monodon
ATTATTTTTCTTATTACATATATTCTACCTGATATGAAATGCAGAAGTTGCATAAGGTTTTGGATCTCATCGTATCCAATGCGAGTGGGTTCTGTGTCCAAATCAGACAACTGCGTAATTCCAATGGTCATGGACATTTGCTTGATTTACTGATTGAAATATATCTACAAATCAGGACACATAGCATTTATTTGATATTTTGAGTATGTTTTGTTATATCACTTGTGTACAGAATGATTTTAAAGATAGTCATCCTACCGAAGTTAATACCACGCTATATGATTCGGACATGCTTACCATGTCGTTCCAGTGCCCGTCTTGGTTGACATCATATCATACCCATATAGAGTGAACATGTATTTGATGTACTGTTAAAAGGCACATAAACATTTTGTGCGCCTTGACAATAAAAAGTTATATCAAGAAACGTACAATGTGATTTTTGATTAATGATAATATAAATCCCTGCCTGAGACTTAAGTGAAATATATCTGAAAAATATCGCACTCTGATTCCCTTCAACTTAATAAAAATTAAGAGACGTTTCAACAGACTCCAATAATTACGCGTAACATGTATCAGAGTGTATCAAAGTGTTAGAGTTTTCGAAAATGTTACAAAAGGTGTATATATATATATATATATATATATATATATATATATATATAAAATATAATATATATATATATATATATATATTATGTGTGTGTATACAAATGTTGAAGTATGTGATTATATACATTAAATGACAACCAAGTTATCAAATAGCATTTATCTCACCTCACATTTCATTATTAAACTTATTAACAAACCAGCGTTGTTTCTGTATAAATTCAAAGTTTTAATGATGAAAAAGAAGGTTTTCTTACATGCAGGCACTGCATATAATCATTGTATCCATTTTTTCCATTCTCAGTGTCATCATCCTCACAGGGGCACATGGCCGCATCCACTCTTCGCTTCCAGCCACGAGGATTCCTCGAGGCGAATCTCCAGGCAGGCCCACGACCCATCTCTAATTCCTCGCGACAGGTCTCGTCGAGCTGCCCAAGCCATGATCTCCTGGGTCGGTTCACAGGCCTCCTCCACCCAGGGTTGTCTCGCAGAGAGACAACCTGATGGGCAGGGTCGTCCACAGGGAGACGAGCTAGGTGCCCATATAGCCTGAGATGGCGATCCCGGATTATGCAAGTAACAGGTTCCATGCCAGTCTCATGGTGTAACCGTTGGTTGGACACGTGGTCCTGCCAAATGTACCCCATGATCCGTCGAAGGGACTTGTTACAAAAGGCATCAAGACAAGACTCCAAGACACTGGATAGCATCCAGGTTTCGCTTCCATAGAGCAAAACTGGCAGTATCAAGGCCTTGAAGACACGCAGCTTGGTCCTTCTGCATAGGTACCGACATCTCCAAACACTCTTGTTGATCGAGTTCATGGCTCCTGTTGCCAGACCAATCTGTTTATTGAGTTCTTGGTCTGACAGCCCAGAGATATGGACTACACTACAAAGGTATGTAAAACTCTCTGTAATTTCAACGTCCTCGCTGCAAGCATGGATCGACTGAACGGGTTCCCCTAACAGGCCCCTAAAGTCCTGAATCTTAATCTTGGTTCAGGAGACCTCTAGGCCTAGGGGCTTCACCTCATTGCTAAATGCATCAAGAGCCGCCACCAGTGACTCCAAGGACTCAGATAGGATAGCAACATCGTCGGCAAAGTCAAGGTCTGAGACCTTGATATTGCCTAGTGTTGCTCCACACTGACTTTGGCTAGTAGCTCTGCCCATTATCCAGTCCATACAGGTGTTGAAAAGTGTTGATGCAAGGACACAGCCTTGCCTCACCCCTGAATTAACAGAGAAGAAGTTCGACATACCCCCACCACACTTTGCAGCACTTTCAGTACCAGTATAAAGGTTTACTATTAGGCCAATAATATGTGTTGGAATTTCCCCTAAGTCTCAGGATCTCCCATAGCGATTCTTGATGCACTGACTCAAACACCTTCTTGAGGTCGATGTAGCTTGCAAGCAATCCACGGCATTCCACAATTACTCGAAGCACTAGTATACGGTCTATCGTGGACTTGCCAGGAGTAAATCCAGATTGTACCGGTCTCTGATGCCTCAGTAGGTGGTTGCGGATCTGTTTCAGAAGAATGTGGGCGAGAACTTTGCCTGGTATGCTGAGCAGTGTAATGCCACGGTAGTTGCTACAATCCCAACGATCCCCTTTCCCTTCCAGAGAGGGATGACCATGCCCCTCAGCAGGTCAGGGGGAATGGTACCAGACTGCCAGATGGCAGTCAGGAGTGTATGCAGGCCCCGCGCCATAGGTTCACCCACAGCCTTTAGCAGTTCAGCAGGGATATCACATATGCCTGCAGCTTTCCCACTCCAGCTTGGAAATTGCCATCCTAACCTCTGTTAGGGTAGGAGGTTCCTCGCTGATGGGTGGGTCCAGCACAGGCACTGTGACATCGCTTGCATTCAAGCTAACTGTTGGAGGGTCTACCTGGTACAACTGTTCAAAATACTCAGCCAACGTTCACGAACCCCAACATGATCTGAGATGATCCGTCCATCTGCTGATCGGACTGCAGTGATCTGTGAGGAGGGCTTAGAGTTCAGCTTTCTCAGGGCTTGATAGGCAGGGCGAAAGTCATTTACCAAGAAATGGCCTTCAACCTCCTCACAAAAGATTCCTGATGAACTGTTCCTTGTCCCTTCTCAGCATTGTCCGAGCCCTATGCACCATGGAGTGACGCAAGACTTGATTTCCATTCAGCCGAGCCTTGCGACACGTTTCAGTGGCCTCTAATGTCTCTAGGGAGATGTAATTCTGCCTTGCCCTTGGACGTACACCAATGGACTCCTGAGCTGCTTTTAGTGTTACGTGCTTGAAGAGCTCCCACAGAGCAACTGGGTCCGTCAGGTTGTCAAGTTCTGTGAATCGGTCAGAGACTGCCATGGTAAACTCACGGGCACACTCCTCCTCCCTTAGTCTGTCCAGGTGAAACACCTTAGTGTGGCCACTGGAGGGACAGGGAGTTTTGAAGTGGACCCGCAGGGTAGCCACAACCAGCCTATGATCAGTGCCACAGAACTCGGCACTCCGCTAATCCTGCAGTTCTGGAGGATCCTCCATCATGGGCTAACAAGATGTGGTCGATCTCCTTGGCCACTGTACCCATATCGCTGTACCATGTCCAGCAATGCGAGTTGGAGTGCTGGTACCAGGAGCCAGAGATCCTCATTTTCTGGGACCTAGCAAAGCCCTGGAGAAGGAGGCTATTCTCGCTGCTGGGATCAGCTCCGAGCCATGGGGGCTGATAGACATCTCATAGCCAGCTCGGTCACAGCTGGATACCGCATTGAAGTTGCCCAGAACAATGCAAATATCTCACGGGGGCATTGTCTGCCACAGATGGGAGTTTGCCTCTTTCATATCATTTTACATACATCGGTAGGGCACATATAGCAATAAGAGACATGAAGCCAAAGCATGCTTCAGTCTCAATGCCATAATACGCTCATCAACCGGTAACCTCAACTACCGAGGGCTGAAGTCGGCTGGAGATGGCTATGGCTACACCCTGGAGGTGGTGACCATCGCTGCGGCCCGACCAGAAGTAGGTAGGAGGTAACCGCTCATCCTGCCGCAAGGACCGGATGTTCCAAGCGCATACCCGAAGTTAAGCAAGCCTGAGGTTAAGCCTCAAGTGGTCACTCCGGTGCAAGCCACCTCTGCCGCCTCCGCCGACGCTGCCCCAATAAAGGGGGTCGGCAGCTGTGGGACCGCCCATCCGCCTGTGGGTTCTCGAGTGTATTCAATCAATATTCTCTCTCTCTCACACACACACGCAGCTCTCTCTATGGATGTGTACTTATGTTGTTATATATATATATATATATATATATATATATATATATATATATATATATATATATATATAGATAGAGAGAGAGAGAGAGAGAGAGAGGCTAGGAAGCCAGATGAGCATACTGTTTACTAGACACTAAAATTGTTGCTAATAATAGATTATTGAAAACCCACATAACTACAGTAAATTGTGTTACAAATAATATTGAAAATAAGCGATATCATTTGTTATTACAAATTTATGAAAATTGGCTTACGATTGCGACAGTTATGTGAGGTCATATCTCATTTACTTCCTTCCCAACATACTTCACCCACACCTGAAATATGTATTACCTTATTCAACGACGGTGTTGCTTTGATAATAATGAAAATGAAAATGCTCCTGCCAATTGAAAGAAATATTTTTTTCATCCGTTTCCCAGCCTTTGCAATGAGTGGATGTCAACAAACCATAACGCACAATATTGTATTTCATGCAAAAAGCCATACATTTTTTCTTTACAAAACCACTTTTGAAGTAATCATTGAATAAATGTATGCTGACACTATTTTTTCTCACTAAATATCTTTGTAAAATAGGGATATATCTTATATGCCGGCAAATACGGTGTGTAAGTATATATAAATGTGTGTGTGTGTGTGTGTGTGTGTGTGTGTGTGTGTGTGTGCGTGTGTGTGTGTGTGTGCGTGCGTGTGTGTGTGTGTGTGTGTGTGTGTGTGTGTGTGTGTGTGTGTGTGTGTGTGTGTGTGCAAGTGAGTAAATGTGTGTCTGTACACATATACACTTAAATTCTGGCCCTCGACTTAAGCTTAGTGACGTTCGTGGCACAGCACCAAACTTGTTAAACCACCCTGGTCTAGCTTGCAAATCGGGTTGCATGCATGCGTGTGTATATGACTATGTTTGTGATAATGGTACATATCATGTTTATTTACTCTGAGTATAAATTTGCTTTAGCATTTCATAGGCTTCACAGCGTCAGGCTGCACGGAGCAATACCTGTATGAAAGTGATTATACAGTGACTAGTTTTCATAGTAAGTCAAATTTCATCATTCTAATTTGCTGTATCCGCTGTTGTATCCCAAAACTGTGTCCTAAAGAACAATCACTTAAGAGACAGTGATATTCTGGCTTGAAAAATAGCCTACACAGAAAATACATGTGTGGTAATGCGTGGAGGGGAGATGCTTGTATTCTATTAGAATTCTGGATACAGAACTATTCTTAAACGCCAACACAAGGGCAGTAGCTTTGTTTATTTTCTTCATGCGACGGCATTTAACTGTATGTGCAAAAACGACTTGATCATAATATGTATGCATTATTCATAACCTCTGCGTTGAATATACACATATTTTAAGTTTGTTAAGGCTATTTCCGGATGTAAGCATTAACACCGTCTCAAACGATGGTACGATAGTAGTGGTTACATCTTTATTAGTCCTGTGTTCGCATTTCACATTATATGTTTTATATATATATATATATATATATATATATATATATATATAATATATATATATATACATATACATATATATTTTGTGTGTGTGTGTGTGTGTGTGTGTGTGTGTGTGTGTGTGTGTGTGTGTGTGTGTGTGTGTGTGTGTGTGTGCGTGTGTGTGTGTGTGTGTGTGTGTGTGTGTATACTGATATGATTATTAATCCAGCTTCCCACGTTCCATGTAAAATAATAATAAATGATATTTGAAAAAAAATAAAAAGCGTCCACCACAAGTCTCACTTGTGTCTATCGAGTTCCTCTACATGGTCAACGCGTTCCGCCAAGTTCCATAGCTCTTGTTTGCCTTAAAAAAT
>NW_023661064.1:0-18201 GCF_015228065.2 Penaeus monodon
ACATATACATAAAAACTTTTTCCAATATATATATAACATTACACATTATACACATAATACACATATATACATATATAATATATATATGTATATATGTATATTTAAATTTTTGTATATATCATATAGCATATATGCAAATGCAATACCCATAAACATTTACAATATACATATATACATATATACATTTTAACATATATAATATAATTTATATATTTTTAATATATATATTTTAATTTATATATATTTGTGTGGTGTTTATGTGTGGTGTGTGTGTGGTGGTGTGGTGTGTGTGTGTGTGGTGTTTTTTTTGGGGGGGGTTTTTTTTGTGGTTGTATTAAATATAATACTATTATTTTTAAAATATAATTTTATTATATATATTATTTTATAATATATATATATATATATATATATATTAATTTATATTTTAAACTTAATAAATATATTTTTTAAATTTTTAAAATAATATATATAGATATATATTATATATATTATTATAAATATATATATTATAAAATTATTATATATATATATATATATAAAATTTATATTTTTTTTGTTTTATATATTATTTATATTATATTATTTATTAAAAATTAATATAAATATATTTTTTTTTTTTTTTTTTTTTTTTTTTTTTTTTTTTTTTTTTTTTTTTTTTTTTTTTTTTTTTTTTTTTTTTTTTTTTTTTTTTTTTTTTTTCTCCGTGAATAGCACACATGAATCAATCCTGATTGTTTTAGGATGGTTTAAAAGAACTGACGTCCCTGAAAATTTCACACATAAACCAAAATAATTTTATATTGCTTTTTTTTTTCATTGGAGTAAAATTTGAAAAAGGGTTTTCCCCTTTTTATTTTTTTATCTGCTTACTGACAGTGGGAGTTAAAGGCATACCTTTTATTTTGTCAATGTTTTGACAGCAATTGTGTATATTTGAGTATTCGTACCCTTTTACAAGACGGATATATTAAAAATCTTACCTCCCAATTTTTGTCCTTTATGGTGTGGTGAAAAAGGTTTTTTTTTTTATGGTTTGATGGGGCTCTGACAGAAAATTTCCATTCCTTCCTTTTTTGGGGTTTCACCCAGTCAATCATTTGAAGGACTTTAAAATCTACCTTTTTTTTTATTTTTTTAACTCTTCTTATTTCCCCCCTCTTGGCTAAAAAATGTTAACGGGAATTGTTGGTTGTTCGCCTTGTAGAATGTAAAAAAAAAGTATTTGCCATACTGCAAGATTATTCATGAAGACATTTTTTTTGGGGGGGAAAAGTTATTTGGTACAATATATTATACTTTTTTTGGAAAATTTTGTTGAAAAATAAACATCATTTTTTACATTTTTTTCCCTGTACCCATCTTAACAAAAAAGCTTAAAAAGTTTTTTTTATTTATGGAAAAAAAAAATTTAATGTAAACTTTATCATAAAAGGAAAACTTTGTACGCACAGTGTTTTGGGAAACCTTATTTGTGTTTTCCACAAGTCCTCTTTGGTGTAGTGCCATTGCGTTTTCTTTGTTGTTGTTTTTCTCATTGCAAATGAAGCTAGTTTTTTAATTTTCTTTAAAATTTTTTTGGGGGGGAAGAACTGTCTTTTTGGCTTCAAATAAGAAAACTTTTACTCTGTAACTTCCGAAAAGTTTACAGTTTATGACTGGTTTCCCATAAATGGTTCCTTGGGGGTAATAACACCATAGTCAGAATAGATTTTCCTCTTCACATTTCTTTTTCTTCTAGATCCACTTTTTTGTAGCTAATAATCCCTCCCGAGTTCAAAAGCATACTGGCCAGGGGGTTGAAAAATTTTTTTTTTGTAATTTATTTTCCTCTTTTAAAAAATTAAAAATTATTTTACTGACCATTTTAGTTTTAAGATAGAATATTTATGGATATAAGTGCACATAAAATTTTGCAATAATTGTGTAAGTGGGATCAAAATCTTGTAGTTTTTCCAAAAGGGAAATGGTGTTTATGATATTTTTTTGATTTTCCTTTTATTTTTTTTTTTGATGAAGTATTTTGAAAAATTTAGTTTCTTTTAAACAGTTTAACTTTTTAGTTGTGGGGAAATTTAGTAAGGGGGTTTACAGATTCAGTTTTTGGTTTTCATACTACTAGTGTTAAGCTCTGCTAGCTTTTTGAAATCTAAAAGATAGTTTGTTTTAAACGGGCCGGCTTGTGAAGTGACTTAAGCATATGGGGGTCGGGAAAAAATAACCAGCTACGGTAGTCAAAACGGAGGAAGTTTTTCGCGAGTACGCACCACATCATCCACCTCTCTACCCCCAACCTTCGCTTCTTCAGGTTTGATTATGTGGAATGTTAAAACCCTTGCCAATACAGACCAAACCCTGACTGCTGGTGCATCAGCCATCTTCAGCTCTAGCCACCCGTGTGATAATGTCTGTACTTTAGATTTACTCAAGTTTACCCCTTTACCCCTGGAATGCTAATATAGGGGAAATACAACTGTTTTGCTGCGCATAGTTTTGTGATTTCCAAAATAACGGTGGTTAATTTTTTTGTCCCTTCCATGGAAGGGTTTTTGCAAATAGTTTTTTTTTATTTAAAAAAAATATTTGATTCAGAATTTTTTCAACTGAAGAAAAAGGTTATTGATTTTTTTTTATTGATGCCGGGGCTTATTTCTCAGCAATAACTCACTCCAAAATTACCTTGTCATTCACTTATTTTTAGTAAGGGACATTTCTTCTTGTGCTACCAACAACAATACTTAAGTTTCGCCAGTTGTTTCAAAATTTTTCCTCATTCTGCCGCAAAAGATGGATGTTTTTATTGGGCTTTTCGTGACAATTTATCTAGGCAACCCTATTTTAGGAGACAAATTTTCCCATTGCATTTCCAGCCCCTTAAAACTATGGGCAAATTGATGGTAAATTTTTTCAAAAAAAATGATAGCATACTGAGACTTTATAAGCAGAAGATTTTTCATTTTAAAGTACTATTTAAATTTTTTGATCAATAGACAATTTCCCTTCTCTTTTTAAAATTGATAAAGTACACATAAGCTTATAGAAGTGCTACAGGGGACCTTTTTTCCGAGCATGTCACCGCTGCAATTTTTAAACGGGTTTTTGTTTGTTTTTTTGTACTTAAAATGGGGTTCTCCTTCCCTTTTATGAAAATTTATGTTTTACAGCCTTTTTTTTTTCTCCCCCTTCTTTACTCTGAAATTTCCGTATGCAAAAGCACATGAAAAAACCTTTCCCATTTGCATGAAAGAGTTCAGGCTATTTAATGTGGCAGATTTTTGAGTTAACACTAATTGGAAAAAAAGTAGTAAAATTGAACTATTGAGGTGAGATTTTTTTGTCTATGGTTTTTTTTTTTTTTTTTCTTAATTACCCTAGAAAATGTCCCCTTTTATAAAAAAGACCTGCCCCCTACCCTGTAGGATTTTTCTCAGTTTTTTTTGTTGATTATTATATGATAAATCTGAAAAATTTAAATATCAGATATAATCAATTAAAGGAAAAAATATAAGGCTTTGAGTTATGGAGGGTTTTATGGTGCTTTTGCAAAAAATTTTAGAACTGATACCCCTCTTTTTTTCTCTCTCTCTCTCCCCCCTCCTCCTCCCCTCTTTTCTCTTTCCCCTCTCTCTCTCTCCCCTCTCTCTCCCCTCCTCTATTTTTCCTCTCTCTCTCTCCTCTCTCTCTTCCTCTCTCTCTCTCTCCCCTCTCTCTCCCTCTCTCCTTTTCTCCCCTTTCCCCCTCTCTCCTTCCCCTTCTCTCCTCTTTCTCTCTCCCTCTCCTCTTCTCTCTCTCCTCTTCTTTGCCCCTCTCTCTCTCTCTCTCTCTCTCTCTTTTTCCTCCCCTCTTCTCTCCTCTCCTCTCTCTCTCCTCTCTCCCCTCTCTCTTTTCTCCCTTTCCCCCTCTTCTCTCTCTCCCTCCCTTCCCCCCCCCTCCCTCCCTCCCTCCCTCCCTCTCTCCCCCCCCCTCCCTCCCTTCCCCCTCCCCTCTCCCTCTCCCCCTCCCTCTCTCCTTCCTCTCTCCTCTCTCTCTCTCTCTTCTCTCTCTCCTCTCTCTCTCTCTCTCTGCTCTTGCTTTGCTCTTTCTCTCTCTTCGCTCTTGCTCTTCTCTTTCTCTTGCTTCTCTCTCTTCTCCTCTCTCTCTCTCCTCTTCTCTCTCTCTCTTTTCTCTCTCTCTCTCTCTCTTCTTTTCCCTCCCCCTCTCTCTCCTCTCTCCCCCCCCCCCTTTCCCTTCTCTCTCTTTCCCTTTTCTCCTTCCTCCCCCTCTTTTCCTCTCCCTCTTCCCCCTCATCACATTCTCCCACTTTTTGGGTTGCCCCCCCCCCCCCCTTTTTTCCTTTTCTTTTCTTTTCTTTCTTCCCTTCACTAACTCTCTCTCCCTATTTTCCCCCAGTCTTCCCCACTCCTTGCGTCTTCATATCCACGTGACTTTTTCCATAAATAAACCCAAAAGACCAAACTACACAGTTAAAATTTGCAAGGGTTTTGGCTGTTTTCATATACATTCAAATTTTTTGTTTTTATTTTTTTATCTTTTATTTATTTTAAAATCGAAAATTTTTTTTTAAAGTCAAAATTAGTTATTTTATCTGTTTTTTCCCGTGACTCCTTATAAGGAGGGAAAAAATCAATGAAAGTGTTTTGTGTATTTTTTTGTCAGTACTGCAGTCTTTTAGAAAGCATCTGACTTTTTTATTACTGCATTTTTTTTTTTTTTCTTATCTGTGGAATCAATTATTTTGGTTTTTTTATTTTTTCAATACGTCCTTGCTGCTGGATGGGAAACCCAAAAGGGATATCCCAAAAGTAAGATTACTTTTAAGAAGTTTTTATGTCAGGTTGGCAAAAAAGAGGCTTCTCTTTAATGCCCTGCATTTAAGGGTGGCCAATTTGGAGGTAACTTACCAAAATTTTCATTTGAAAAAGAAAAAAAAAGTCTTTAAGGGTTTTAGTTTTCTTAAAAAGCAACAGGGTTACTGTTGTTTTTACACATTTTTTTCCCAAAATCAATACTTTTTTTTCTGTTTCCCAGGAAAAATGCAGTGTCAAAAAAGGCTTTTTTATTAGTGCCCTTGCTACCCCCTTGCCCCAGCTGGCCACCCTACAAAGAAACAACATCTAGATAAAGACAAAGTCGTAATTGTAAGGAAATTTGTGACTGCAGCCCCCCAAAGTTTTGCCCGGGTAGAATGCGGGTGTTTTTTGCTTTCAGACTCTTCTTCTTTGGGTAATCCCAAACTTTGGTGGGAACTCAATCCAGATTGTTGCATGTTTATCAATTTTTTGACTGTCCCATTTATTTGGATGTGAAGGTTTTAGTGTCTTATCTTTTGTGTTAAAACATAGTGAAACTTACAATCTTCAATTTATTAAAAATCTCATACAAGCCCCAGCCGAAGCAAAAAAGTGTACCACAAATTTTTGTGGAATTGGACTGAGCAAAAGCTGTGAATTCAAAAAGGGAAAAGGAACCCAGTGAAATTTTTTTTACTTGATTTAAAAGCTAAGTTTAATGTATTTTTTCAGTGATGTGAAGTTCTGTAAAGGTGGATTTGCTGTTTCCTTTTCTTTTGATTGAGGTTTTAGCCCAAAAATTATTTTCCTTCCCAAATTTCTGCATATTGATTAAGGAGAATTCCCGGGCTGTTGTTATACTGGAAAGGAAAAAAAAAAATAAAAAAAAAAAAAATTTTTATTTTTTGCTAAAATGTGGTCCTTGGCTGGGTGTCAGAGACCTTGTGTGATTGCAATTTATGAATGTTTTCCTTATAAAGAGTGGCACCACGTGTTTTTTGTTCATTTTTACTTTTTTATATGTGTTTATATGTTTTTTTTTGTAGAAAGGTTCCCAAGGAAACCCTTAAGATATGGGGCCCTTAGTTCTGGTTCCTGATTAAGTTGTGGTCAAGTGACCCTTTTGGGTTTTGGGGTTCAAAAAACCATAAGCACAAGAAAAGTATCAAATACAAACAGAAAAAAACAACATGAATATTTTTTTTTTGGTATGTTTCATTTATTTTGATTTCCGTGTTTTGAAGAAATTTTTTTTTTACCTTATATTCTGTTTTTTAAAAGCAATTAGTGGTCCATAAATTTATCAGTGGATTTTTCTTCCCATCACTCAAGGAACTTTCGGATTTGGGAAAAGTAAAAAGATAAATTATTGTCTTGAGCTTTAAGTGTATGTGGTTTTAAAAAGTTTTTTTGTGAATATTTTCAGTATTTTAGACTTTGCTTTTAAAGTAGATACAAAAATATGAAATAATAGATGATTAAAAATTATTATGTTCTTTATTAATTTTTGGGTTTTGTAATTTTATAAAATATATAATTATAGATTTATTTGCATGATTTTGGGGGCCCACAGTGCCCCCACACCACACACAACACACACACCACACCACACACACACACACCACTACACATACACATACACATAACTACACTCACACACACCACACAACCACAACCCCACACCACAACACACCCACACACACACACACAACCACCCATACTCATACATACAAAAAAACCACAACACAACCACAAAACCCCCACAACCCCCCAACCACACACACACACACACACCCACCACACCAACACACCACACACACACACACATACACACACCACACTAACACCACTACACACACCTAAAAACACTACACACAACCCCCTACAATACACACACATACCATACACTACACACCATACACAACAACAAAACACACACATACACAAAAATACAATACAACATATCATCATTACATACATAAAAACACAAAAACCAACACACCACACACCCACACACACACACACACACACACACACAAACCCCCAAACACACACACCACACACAAAAACCCCACCACCAACACCCACACAAAAAACCCCCCCCACAAAAACCAAACACCCACACACACAAAACCCACAACACAAACCCCAACACAAAAAAACACAAACCCACACCAAACACCCACACAACAACACCAACAAAAACACCCAACACCCAAACACCCCCCAAAACCCCAAACCCCCAACACCCAGACACCCAGACACCCACACACCAACCCCACACCCCACACACCCCACCCCCAAACCCCAACCCCACCCCCACACCCCACCCCCACACCCCAGACACCCACCCCCACACACACACACAACTACACACACACACCACAACACACACACACACACACACACACACACACACACACACCACACCACACACACACACCACACAAAACAAAACCACACAAAAACCTACACACCACCACCACACACACCCCAACACACGCACCACATGCACACGCACATGCACACACCCATGCATGAATATTATTTGTGTGTAGTTGTAATTAAAGTAGGGTGTATGAGATGTATGTTCTACTGGTTATACTTGTTTTTTACATACATGTAAGTGAAATATTTACCACTTGTTAGGATGGAAAACGGGTTTTGCAATTTTTTAATGAAATGTTTTGGATGTGGTATGATGATAAACTTTGGTGTGTGTGTGTTTTTGTCTTTTTTTTTTGTGTGTGTGTATGTGCTGCTGCATGTTGTTGTATTAAAAAACATCCCTATTTTCTATGTGTTTATATTAAAAATGCATTTGTTTGTATCTTTTGACAGACATAAAAACCATAACAAAAGCTTTGAATGTTCAGCTAAACGAGAATGCTTATGTAGTCCCATCAGATCTTTGGGGTTTGTATTTTGCAAGAGATTATATGTATACTTTTGCATACCTTGTATGTGTAATTGAGTAATCTTTTTACGGGGCCTATCACAGGGTGTCCCTGTCCCTAACCCGGCTTATAACTATTTTTCCTTACTTTTTTGGGAAAAGTTTGAAATATAGCGAAAACTTGAAAAAAAAAAAAAAAAAAAAAAAAAAGCTTGTTTGCACCTGTGAAAAATGGTAACCCTAAAAAAAAATGTTTGCATTGCACCTGTAAAAACAGGGAAATTTGGATGATTTTTGGGTAATTGCGCATGCTTGTCCCTCTGCTGTTTGATATGTAAAATGAAATTTTTTTTAGAGATTATGGCTACAAATGGTATTATCTCCACTTTTTTGTGTATTCTTTTTTTTTTATTTTTTTTTTTTTTCTTTCTTTCTTTTTTGCCCTTCCTCCTCTCCCTTTTTTTGTATATGTTTTTATGAACATTTTTCCTGAACTGTGGGCCTAGGGTTCGTTGTTCCAATATAAGCAATTGAGGTGCAACAGTTTTTAAAAACTGTTTTAAAGATTTTTTCCCTTTTGGGTGCAAAAATTTTAGCAGCTATTTTATACCATTTTTCGGTTCAGTTAATAATATGGAGAGTGCATTTTTATTCACGATTGCAATTTTCAAAAACATTTTGCAAAAATTTGATTATTCTATTTCCCTTGCATTTTTGGTATTTTTTCTTTATTGTAAATTTTTATTTTAATATTGTGTTCATCATTATCTTATTGTCATCTTTGTTTTTTCCTTTTTTCTGCCCTCTTTTTTTTTCTACACAGTAAAAAAAATAATAACTGATTTCAGAGAAATTTCTTGGACTGCTGATTTTTTTTATTTTTATCTGAAAAGGTAAAATTAAATTTTAAATTTAAAAATTTCAGTCCAATAAGTTTAACCATTTAATATGTTAATATTATTGATTATTGTAGTAATATAAAAATTTTATTATTCCCAAAATTGTTATTATATTGTTGTTTTTAGGAAGCAACCTCATCCAAGATTATCTTCCATTTTTTTAAACACGGGCATTTGTTTTTGGAAGCATTCTTTACTGTGCATTTGATTCTGTACCAAGTCTTTTATTTATATCTTTTTTGTAAGATACAGTTCCTTCAGTATTCTTTTTTATGTACTTAAATTTTTTTATCCTTTTTAAAAACTTCAGCCTTTTAATCTCAAAATTTTAAAAAGGTGAGATTAGTGAAAATGTTAGGAGTTCAAAAGTTTTTTGGGTGTAAAAAAAAAATTTTGATAAATTATTGTAAGCGCGTGATTAGAACGGGAGATTTGCTTTAGTTTTCTTTGCATTTTTGTAATAAGTTTTTTAATTTAAGAGTGTTTGTATATGCTTGGTTTAAAATGCTGTCATTTTTAAAATTACCATTGTCATGAGTATTGTTTTTTTGATGACAAAAACATCATACCCACATACATTTTTATGTATTTCACAGTCTAAACTACTATATTATTACACTCTCCTCCTCTCTCCCCTCTTTTCTCTCTCTCCTCTCTCTCCTCTCTCTCCCTCTCTCCTCTCTCTCCTCTCTCTCTCTTTCCTTTTTCTTCTCCTCCACACCCCCACACAACACACACACCACAACCCACACACACCAACAACACACACACACCCCCACACACCACACACACACACACACACACATACATAATTTGCGCGCGTGCAAAAACAACCAAAAAGATTGCGCGTGTCAAACACAACACAATATGTGTGCGGTGCAAACACCCACCATTGTTTGCGCGTCAAACACACATGTACCACACACACACACACCACCACACACACACACACCACACCACACACACAAAAACAAACAACCACACACACACACACACACACACACACACACCACACCACACCACACACCACACCCCCTGTGTACATTAGCATGAAAAGGGGGGCCTTTAAAATTTTTCATGTATGTATTTTATTTTATTTTTTTTTTTTTTTTTTCACTGATTTTTCTTTTTTTCTTTTAAGAATGAATAGATACTTTAAAAGATATAAATTTTGGGGCTAAAATCTTTATTCATGTAGTATGTGATTTACTGAATTTTAAAACCATAGCCTAAATCTGAGCAGTTTTTGTCTTTAAAAATTTCTGAAAAAATCAAAAGACGAAAATAAAAATATGAATTATTTTCTTTTATTTCTGGATGCTTGTAAAAAAAAATATTGTTTTCAAAAGTAAAGTTGCTTTAAAAAATGGTAAATAGACTTTTTTGGGATATTTGCACAAGAAATAACTAGATGTATTGTTTCTTTAAAAAATTTTGCATAAAGGAAAGAGGCGTATAATATATGGATTTATTAAAAAATTGAAAATTAAGAATAGTAGAACCATGTGTTAAAAAATTAAGCTGCTACTGTGTTTACTTTTATTGAAATAAAAATACCTATTAACACCCTGTAATTGACTCGGTGTGAAACAATTTTCTATATAGAACATTTGTTTGGTAAATTAGTTCTAATGCAAACCGGGATTTTGATACTGTGAAAAATCATCTTAAAATTGAAAATCAGATTTAGCGAGGGATTTTGAAAGGGTTGTTGTACCTCGTATTTCCCAGTATTTTGTATAAAGATCATATATCCAGTATGGGGGAATTATGAAAAAACTCATTTTAAAACAGATCCTCAAAAAAACCCTTTTAGGATTTCTTTACATTTTAGATATTTGGGGGGAGTGTTAGCATTCTGCATCCCCGGGAAAAGTAGGGGATGGGGGGGGAAATCCTGTAGGGGGGTCAGGCTTGCAAATTTTTGTCAGTATAAATTGTTCATTGTTCCATTATGGTATGTACCCCTGATTCAGTCATTTTTTTCCCCCAAAAAAGGCCAAAAAACCATTATACCCAAATGGTTTAGTACTACACTCTAAAAACAAACCCAGTTTTTAAATGATATCATAACTGAAACTGATACCAACCTGAAATTTGCATAACGTATAACTTGACATGAATTCACTGAAAAAATAGAACTCGAAGTACCATGAAATGATAGCACCCTTTTCCGCCAAAATATAGTCAGAATGTTAGGCTTTGATTTACAAGTTGTAAATTTGGGGGAAAAGGAAGCTTTAATGTTCCAACAATTAACAGATCCCTCCCCCCACAAAAAAAAAACTTGTATATCTAAACCCGATCTTATAATATAACAATAATGAAAAGAAAGCCTAAAAGTAGACTCTAGTGGATAGGGCATGAAAAAATTTTTTAGTAGAAAAAAACATTGTTTTTTTTGTTTAATTTTATGACTTAGAAAACTTTATGCTAACCTTTAAACCCAATGCTGCCGGATGGGTTCCTATACAAAAAACCCCCCTTCCCGGTTGTATTCATAGTGGCATGGCCCCGCTGCCTGGGGGTCAGTCGTACCATAGCTGTGGGGGCTTTCCCTACTGCCTTCCGGGGGATGTAGGTCGCGCACCCTGTCATGCGCACATGACCCCAGAATATAGTTTGACATACCCTGGCATGTACAGCAGCCCCCCGGCGCAATAGCTAAATCTTATAAACATTTTTGAAAAGACTTGCATGGAGTGTTTTGGAAGTTTTGGGAAACTGTATTGTTTATCTCAAGGGGCTAGAAAAATACTTAAGGCAAACACAAAGGTATTTATATTCATTCGTAATTGTTTTGTCCCTTATTATTTAAAAAAAATGTTTCTGTGATGTTTGAAAAAAAAAATAGTGTGATTTTAATTTTTTTTAGAGTATGAAAGAAAGAAAAAGGATCATATGGCCCCCTTTTTTTCGTGTTTACCCAAGAATTTTTCAGTTGGTCAGCTTCCCCTTCAACTGATTTTTTTATTTTCCTCTTTTTTTCCTATTCCCCCTTTTTAATTCACACTGAAAAAAATCTTGTCACCTTTGAATATTTCAGATTGACATTTTTTAAAAAGTTTTAGCATATTAGTTTTTTTTTTTTTTTTTTTCCTCTTTTTCCCCCTTAAACCCCCCTGACCTATTGCAATTGGAAAAGGGGTAGAATATTTTTTTTTTTCTCCTCTCTCTCTCTCCCCCCTTCGTCTCCTTTTTTTCCCCCCCTTTTTTTCTCTCCCCCTTCTCCTCTTCCCTCTCTCTCTCCTCTCCTTTTTTCCTCTCTCTTCCTCTCCCTCTCTTCTCTCTCTCTCCTCCCCTTTCCTCTCTCTCTCTCTTCTCTATTCTCTCATTCCTATTGTTCGATGGTTAGTGAAAAAAATTTTTTTTTTTTTTTTAGAGCAAAAAAAATTTTAAACCCTGGGACAGGCCCCTTGTCTAAAAAATCAAAAATTACAACTGTTTGTTAGTACCACCAGTAATTGCTGTATTGGGGCAATCATTTGAAAAAAGAAATTTTCAGTCGAACAAGGGTTAAAAAAAAATATCAGTGCATGGGGTGGTTGTCACAACAAACCACATGCCTTTCTATTTCCTATTTTTTCACTCTGTTGGTAATAAACTTGTGCAAAGGGAGTACTTTAGCCTTTTTTCTTTTTTTTTTTTTTTTTTTTCTTTTTCTTCTTTAATATATCTTTGCTTTACCCCCAAAAAAAAAGAAATCCTAATATTTACTTTTTAAGTCGGATTTTTAAATATTGTTTTACAGGTATTTTCACAGTTAAAAATTCTGTCACATCTCAACAGCATGGAAAAGGCTTATTTTAATTATTAAAATGTACTGTATTTACGTGAAAGTAAAAAAAAATGTTCCCTTAGCAACCCCCAGTAAAAATCCATAGAGTGACATGCATGTTTTTTCGAGCTAAAAATGTCTGTCTTTTCCTAAATGACCAGACCTACCCAAATAACTTTTTTTGGGTTTTTTGTGCATTCCTTTTAGATTTCATGTTTGGAAGTATGTGTGATACTTTAGTGTTTAAAAATGCATGGTGTAAGTTTTTATAAAAGTTGGGAAAAAGAAAAGGGGTTATTTGCCTTTTTTTTTTTTACTTATTATTATATTATATAAATATTATATATATATATAATTATTATATTATTATTTATTATATAATATATATAATTTTTAGATTTTATAGATATGTAATGTAGCTATAGATATAGGTGTTTGGGTATATGAAATATATTTATATATATATATATTAATATATATAATATATATAATATATATTATAATATATATATATACTCAACATATAAATCATATATATAAAATTAAAATTTTATATCTATATTTTTTTATATAATATATATATTTTAAAATTATTATATATATATAATATATATATAAAATTATTTTTATATATATATTATATTTTTTTTTATTTTTAATTATATATTATAATTTTATATTATATTTTAAAATTTTTAATATATAATTTTATAAATTAATATTATTATATATATAAAAAATTTTATATATTATATATATATTATATATATAATAAAAATATAAATTATATATAATATATATAATATATATATATATATATATATGTACAACCACACACAACACACACACACACACACACACACACCACACACACAAAACACACACCACACACACAACACACCCCACCACACCAAAAACCACACACCATACTAATCATACATACATACATACTAAAAATATCCACCATACATAATACTACATACAACATATCCATCCCCAATACAATCCCTCCATACATCATACATTCCATACTACATCCTCCATCCACACATAAATAAATACATACATCATACTCATACCCATACACACATAAACATACACACATCACACATACTACATACATACTACATACATACAGTACTACATACATAAACATAATATTCATATATTTTTCATATTTTTTCTATATTTTCAATATAATATATATTATATATAATATTATATATTATATATATTTTTTAAGATATATATATAACCCCCCCCCCCCCAGGTCCATGACACCCTTTTTGCTAGATCATTTCTTGTGGGAAAATACTTGTTTTTTTCTGTCACATAAAAAGTTGGATAATAGTTTTTAAATCAGTTTATAAATAAAGAATATTTGCAAGAGATTACTTTGACCTGACAATTTTAATCAGTTTTTTTAAATGTTTTTTGGGGAAAAGGGGTTTTCCCTTTAATAAAATTTTTAGTCATGTACCTGAAACCACTGTTTTCAAAAACCCGAAGGGCATGCAACGCGTTTTCCCAAAATTTCTCTAAAGATTTTGTTACCATAATTACACCCAAGAAAATAGAAAAGAAAATTTGGTAATTTGATTTTAGCCTTATGCTACTTGCTGTCCTTGCCTATCTTTTTCAAAAATTGCAAATGGAATTGTTTTGTCGGGGAAGTCAAAAAAGAAAACCACTAAACCATGTGGTATTAGTTTACAGCAATTTTTTAATGTAATTTCATTTTTTTTGCAGAATTCCTCTAAATAGAATTTGGGTTATAAGTTTTAAAATGAGGATACGACATCAGAAAATAATGAATAAAAACAGAAAGAAATTGGGTTTCTCATCAGTATTTAAATAAAATTAAAAACTGTGCATTGTACAAGGGCAAATAGCACAATTCTTATGTATAAAATTAAAAAAGTTTTTCTTCTTTTGTAAAAACTTCATTTGGGTATGAACAGTGGATAGCATAAGGGGTTTTCATTATGGTATTTTTTCACCTTTAAATAAAAAGAGTACAAAGGTGGGGTTTTCCGGTATTTTCTGGAGACCAATGTACATGTAGTCTGATCATTTCTAATGGCTTATTTGAAAAGTGAACATGTGATGGAAAAAATTGAGCGGGGGACTTTTAGAATTTTTTGTGTTTTGGTTTTCTTTTTTGAATATAAATCAAATGAGTTTTTAATTGGTGTTTATTAAAAAAAAGGGAAAAAAACATTATGCTAATATTTTTTTTCTTTTGGGTTTAAAAATTAAGTCAGGATATCGCATTTTTTTTATTTAAATATTTACATAATTATATCTAAGAACATAAAATGTAGAAACATTTGAATTTATTATCCTACAGGTTTTTTAAATGCATTTTCTCAAAATGATTTTATTTTACAAGAAGCGGTATTTAAACTCGGGAGATGGTTCTGATCCCTTGATTTTATTTCAATCAAAAAATTTTCTTAAAATTTATTAGATTTCAAGTTTCTGGGAATGTAAACAAATGAGTATGATAAGGTGTTTTTAACTGTGTCTTAATTGTCTACATATATGTTTGTACCAAAGATTTGATATTTTTCTATAATAGATATTTCCAAAGACAAAAAAAATGGTAAAGAGACAAACATTTTCTGTATGTATTTTGATAAAACAGTGACACTTGGATGCATGCGAAAAGTTATATTTTGAGCATTGGGAGAGTAAGTTGCAAAACCCAAAACACCGGGGTGCCCTTTTTGCTGATAAACCCTTTTGTTGGTGCCTCTCATGAATTTCTGATCATGTTGTTGCTCTTTTCATCTTGTAGGAGAAACTTGATTTCCCTGCCTAGACTATGATATGTTTTCATTTTTGTAAGATATGGTCTTGTAAAAAAAAAAAAAAAATTGGTGTCAAAAAAAAATTTTCATAAACAGGCTTTAGTGCTTTGTGCACAAAGAAAAAAAGTTATATAGGGGACAAAAATTTTTTGAAAAAGAAATGTTTTATTTTATCAAGATTTTCCCTTTTGATGTTAAAAATTAATTATTCGATTATGGAAACTACAACAAAAAATAAGAGACTGCACCCGAACAGGGGGTTTTTGTGGTTTTTATAATAAAGTTTGGGATGATTGTGTATTCTGTATTTTGGTGAAGTTACATCAAAATGTGCATGTTGTGATGGTTTTAAATATATTGTGGCAGAGAGTTGTCACGAGTGGTTTGGGAATGTGAGCTCGGGATGGGTGGGCCAGTGTTATTTCGTTTACGCTTGAATTATTTTATTGTCCTTCAGTTTGTCAATTTAAAGGGGGGGCTATGGGTCTTGGATCCCCGGGATTGGGCATTTTTAATAAAGACAATTGGGATGTAGAAAAAAGCAGCATTAGAGATTTTTGAAGTATTTCAGCAACTTTTATTTTGTTTAAGGGAATCTTATTAATTTACATTGATTAAAATTTGTTTTGTTATTTTTATACAAATTATTTTTTTAGTGTTGAAATGTTGTTAGAAAAATTTTAGCGTTTTATTGGCATTGTACTTTTCCCCCCCCCCCCCCCTTTTTTTTTTTTTTTTTTTTTCCTCTTTTTTTCTTTTTCTTTTTTTCTTCCAGATAAAAACCTTTTGGTTGATTTGTTAAGTTCCCCTTGGGGAAAATCCCTAATACTGTTGGACAACAGTCTTACTGAATGAATTTCCAAATTCCTTGAGATGGAATTTAATTTAAAAAATAAATAAATAGACTGTGAACCAAAGAGAAACAAGGCGAGCCTCATTTCTGTGTAGATCCCCCGCCGTGCCTCCCACCTCCGCCCCCCTTTTTCCCCTCTTTCAAATTGTACGTATTTTGTTTCGCGCGAAACTTTCTTTTGCGATTTTTTTAAGAAGTGTGGGGAAAGATGTCTGAATCTATCACACGATTCATAAATTTTACCAAATAATTCTAGGAGATCCTGTGTAAATGTATTGGTACACGCCCCAAACTTTGATTACCCAGTTATTTGTGCAAAGTTTAAAGTCCACCCTATTTTTTCTAATCATGGGAAATTTTCATAAAAATTTTTTTCCCCGGATTGGGGTAATCCCAATGGGAAATTTTTTGCTGGTTTACAATGGTGGTCCCCAGCAAAATATGGTAGTGTAAGATGAAGAGTAGACTAGATTCTATAATGTCGTTTCGTTCGAATTTTTGACATATTTTCAAAATTTTATTGTTATGTCTTTTTAATAAAGTTTTCTTGTATTTTCATATTTTTTTGTAACTTTTTTGAATATTTGCTTTTTTTATACTTTAAATATGGATTTCAGGGGGGTTCTTGACAGTTAAAATGACATCTTATTTAAAAAAAAAAAAACGTATATTATTTTACCATGACTGGGTTTTGCAGTTATTTTTGATAAATAAGTTCTATTGAACTACAGACTTCCAAACAAAAATTTTAACTTAAAAGAGAGATGGCACTTTTATTTTTTTTTGAATTTTCCTATGTGTACAGGGGAGGATAATTGGAGAAAAAATTTTTTTTGTCAATTTCTCTCCAAAATGATGGTATCCCCACAAATTATCAGGATAAAATTTCATACCCTCTCATTCCCCTCCGACCACGCATGCACGCCCCACCGACACACACAAAACACCACACACACACACCCACACAAAACAACACCCCCACACCACACACACACACCCACACACACACCACCACCCACACACACACTCTCTCTCTCACTCCTCTCTCTCTTCTCTCTCTCTCTCTCTCTCTCTCTCTCTTCTCTCTCTCTCCTCTTTTCTTCTCTCTCTCTCTCCCTCTCTCTTCTCTCTCCCCCTCTCTTTCTCTCTCACACCCTCCCTTTTTCTCTTCTCTCCTCTCCCCTCTCTCTTTCTCTCTCTCTCTTCTCTCTCTCCTCTCTTCCTCTCTCTCCTTTCTCTCTCTCTTTCTCTCTCTCTCTCTTCTCTCTCTCTCCTTTTTCTCTCCTCTCTCTCTCTTCTCCTCCTCTCTCCCCTCTCCCCCCCCCTTTTCCCCCTTTTTTTTTCTTTTTTTTTTTCCCTCTCTCTCTCTCCCCCTCCCTCCCCCTTCTCTCTCTCTGTACAGGGCAATCGTGTAGAGATGGGGCCGGCCCCCACCTCCTCCCCCCTGCTTTCCAGCGTGCTATCGCTTTCCCCCTAAACGGGCCTACTTATACCCAGGGTGACCCAGGCCTCAGAGATTCGTGGAGCCCCACCGGGAAGATCAGCTCCCCCCTCTCCCCTCCGGCAGCGGGCCGCGACCGCTTCCGCCATACCATAACTAGACGTCTCGTGTTTCTTATACTGCGTGTGTCAACTCTTAAAATAAATGAATCCCCGAATACCAGTATCAATACCCCTGCAAACCTATGTAATTTGGGTTCTAAACCTGTTATCCTCTCGTTCCCCCTTTCCTTTTTATTTTTCTCCAGCTTCTCTCTCTCCATACACTCTTTCTCTCTCTCCTCATACTCTCTCTCTCACTCTCGCTCTCACACACACACACCAAAAACACACACACACACACACACACACCCAACACACACACACACACCCACACACACACACACACAAAACACACACACCACACACACACACACACACACACAACACACACACACAAAATTTCTCTCTTTTCTCTCCTCTCTCCCCTCTCTCTCTCTCTCCTCTCTTCTCCTCCTTTCTTCTCTTCCCCTCTCTCTCTCTTTCTCTCTCAAGCGCCCACAAAAGTAAACATTGCATTCAAACCCCCCCCCCGGGATACCGACCCCACCACCTCATTCCCCGGGGGGGGTTTTTTTTTGTGGGTTTTTTTGTTTGATTTTTTTTTTTGGCAATGGCTTTTTTTTAATTTTT
>NW_023661065.1:0-18198 GCF_015228065.2 Penaeus monodon
ATGAAAAAATGGAAAAAAGAATTTTGATAGTTTGATAATTTTTAATATTATTATATTATTATTATTATGTATTTTATTATTATATTATTATTATTATCATTATTATTTTATTATTATTTTTCTTTAATTATTAGTATTATTGCCAAAAAATCAAATTATACTGTAATATAACAATAATTAAAAAAGTATAAGTATAATAATAATAATGCTAGTGGTTATAATATTGTTATTAGTATTTTTTTGTTATTATTATCATTATTATTATTTGTTCTGGTAGTATAATTGCAAAAATAATTATTATAACAGTAATAATTACGTAATAACGATCTAATTAAGAAAATTTGATATAAATAATTATATAAAATCGTTATTATTGTTATTTAATTGTTATTACTATTGTGGGGGTTTCTTCAAACCTCGCCTCAGAGAGACACAGCAGAATCCAATGGGGTGTCCAGATCTCCTTTTTATTTTCAATAGCGTTTACCCTCTCACTTTTAGTTAAGTTTCCCTTTATTTTATTCATTTTCTAAGTTGAGTGTATCACGTTTTTCTGTGTTTTATTTCGTTCTTTTAAGTAATATTGATGTCTTTTATTTTTTAGTTCTTAAACGGTGCCTCCGTACTATTTTTATAATTTGTTTTTTAATCACTTTGATGTCATTTTTATTGTTCTTTTTTAAATGAGATTTATTTTGCGTATCTTTATTTTAGCTTTTTATTCGTTTATAGACGAGCATGACGGGTTTGTCCTTTTTAATATTGTAAATTGTCTTTTTATTGTATGTATTTGTATTTTGATTTTTATGATTTTCCCATATAAATGTTTTTATTCATTTTTTTACGTTACTGACTCGTCTTTTGGGCATGTAAATGACGTCAGTACTTTTTAATAAGCTTTATTTTTCAATGGTTTTAATTATTTATCTTAGCCTTTTAACTTTTTTTATCATTCTCGTTTAATTTTGTACATACCATGTATTTTTCATATTTTAATTAGTTTATTATTGAATTTGTGAAAATGAAGGGAGTGACGTCATCAATGTCACGTGACGTCCGTGTATAAATACGGAACGTGGAACAATAAAAGGGGAGATCTATCTGAAACTGTGTTTTTTGTCACCCCCTCTGATTTACTTTAGCCTGAACGTCAGCAGAAAAAGGTTGTACTGAGCAGACTTCCCGTTACTTGCCCAGGGCATTTGCTGGACGTTGTCTTTTATGTTTTTTTTTTATTATGTTTTTATTGTTTTAAGTGCTTTAGATGTATTTTACGCCGAAGCCCTTCAGGATTCGGCTCTTCCCACTCGTTTCTTTTAAACCTTCAGCCCCCTTTTAAGTCTAATAGTTAATATTTTTTTTTTTTTTAAGTAAGTTACCTTTAACTTTATTTTCTTATCCTGTTTTTTAGAAAATTAACGTAATTTTAGTATGTGTTCTTCTTTTACATTTTATGCCTTAAGCAGTTTTATCATTTCAGTATCTTTTAAGTTCTTTTATTTGTCTGTTTTAAATGATAGGCTGAGCCAAAAAGGACTTCTATCATATTTCTCCGCTCAGGGTACATGTCACCCTGCGTAGGATCCGGGGTCACTGCCCGCAAACCATTTTACAGGCCCAGGATCTGTATCAGTTATTCAGGGGAGTGGAACGGGACCCTTATTTGCGTCCCTAAGCCGTTCTCGCTTCACGAGAGGCTTCAGCTCGCTTCATGAGGCTGGGTTAAAGTGGGGCTCCTCGTTACGGACCAACAACCATCCTTACAATTTGGTGGCTAACGGTGGGATGTACCTTTAATGACATCGATCAGGAGAAATTTCGAAGTTCCTTGTAGGGTGAGAACGTCCGGCACATTCAGGGTTTCTTCCTGTCAGGCTATATCATGCCTATCACGAACATTGTACCTCCTGCGGGAGTCTTAGGAGAGCCACTTTGTTATGTATTCTGTGTCCTTTCTTTTTTTTTCAGTGATATCATAAATGTGTAGTTTTCAAGAGCGTGGCCTTTTTACAGCATAATTCTCTTCTCTTGCAGAGTTAGATTTAAAGTGGTTTTAAAAACCCCCCGCCCAGTAGGCTTGTTTAGTGCTCTCGTTAGTTTTGGGACACCCGTATGCCTCTGTTTTTTCTATAATTTCATTCGCCAGTTCCCTGGATCATACAGTGACTTGTTAAGTGATTTTTTTTTCAGTGGGAGTGCCTTTGTGAAAGGGGCGTGACTTTGTTAAAAGGTAATGTCAGTCTAAATAGTGCAGTGTTCTTTTAAAGTGGTACAGTGATGAGTTAAAGGTGCAAGGCATTGAAAAGAAAAAGCAGTAACGGGTTTGTGAATAGTATGAGTCTATGAACATTGAAAAGTGCCTAAAAAGTGTATTTTTATCAGTGCAGTGAGCATTTTAAAACCGTATTAGGTGGTTAACGAACATTGCAAAAGTTTTGTGAATAGTGCTAGAGTGCTTCTTGATTGTGTTGCGGCGCATTGGGATACAGAATGCCCAAAGGCAAGAACACGGGAAATCGTAGGAATTTACGATCTTCCAGCCACCCTAGTTTCCCCTGACCGTTTTTCCGGTAACAGGCTTGTCTATCTCTGTCGATCAGCTCCCCATAGTCGTGGGCGGCTCAAATCCGGAAGTACAGGAAGCTGTGAGAGCCATGGAGGGAGAGGTACCGTGCTAGCCCAAATCCTTGACAAGATCGAGGCCTTGTCTACTGAGCTTGGAGAAATAAAGGCACAGACCAGCAATTTAACGACAGGCTTGCTCGTCAGGAAAAAAGCTGTGTCTCGTCCTCGACAGACAGATGGAGAAAGGGCGAAGTTCTTCAGCCCCAGGAGCCTCCTGCTAGTGTTCAGCGAGATAAGGAAATAGAAAATTTACGACGGGAATTAGCTGAAAAGGAGTTTGAACTCGAACGAGAGAGGCATCAAAACAGGGAGAGACGTGTTTTGCAGGGCCCCCAGAAGCACATCTCCACCTCTCTGACAACTCCGGAGTTTTTATTCAGAGGCAGATTTCTGATTAGCTTCCTCCAGACCCCCGCCACGTAGTTCCGATTGCTTCAGGGTGCACAGCAACTAACAGCTACAATGCAGCATGGGCCTCTGAATAGCCATTCCACATCTCAAGACCATACTTCAGCTGTGTCCTATGTTGTAGCCAGGGAGTCGGTCCCCCATTTTTAAAAGGGGACACTTCAACATCTCAGCCGCTGAAAAGGAACCCGGAAGTGGAAACCTGGATTCGCTCCATTGAAAACCTCGTGAAAAACCCCCTACTGACGAGGCTTACATTCAGGCTGCACAGCAAACTGTCGAGGTCCAGCAGAGCTTATTATAAACTCTCCCCTGTTCGACTACATCCGAGACTGGGAACGTTTAAGGCCTCTCTACGCACCAAGTTTGGGGAACCTACACGTCTGCTGAAATTTTTTTAAGGTGCTCTACGAGAACAGGATGACTTCAGTGCAGGCACCCATGATTTTTTATCTCCAGTTGGAAGGGCACGTTTACCAAGGGGATCGTGATCATCGAGAAGCCATAGGTGAACCCTCCGAGCTTGTTCGTCGGGTTTTTCCCCTCTGGTATCCCATCCTGGCTGAGGGTCTTCTTGGCTCTCAAAGATGATTGCTCCCCCCATGCAGCTTGCAGAAGCAGCCCAGAGGATATGGAACTCCAGGAATGGGATCAGGCATGAGTCGGCTACACAACACCAGTCCCCAAATGAGTTCCTAGATGACCGTGACCACCACCGTTATCCTGATCGCCCCCCAAGAGCCCGGGACTTGTACGCTTGCCCCATAGCTGCCCCAGGGGAAAAGCCCACAACCTGCTCCATCCCGTGATCTCTGGTGTGCTTCCATGGAACAACCACCCACAAAATCTCAGAGTGCCGAGGGAGCTTCTAATGCAGCTTTCCCCCCGAACAGACCCCATACTCTCAGAGACATCATCTGTTACCGTTGCCGGAGATCTGGGGACATGGCCAGACAAGTCCCTTTCCGACTGGCCAGCAAGAAGCCCCCGGTCCCGCTGGGAGAGTTACAGAAGGGGGCAATAACTTCCACCTATAAAACAGACAGAAACCGTAACCCCACAGATAGCCATGTTTAGTTCCCCAGGTTGTCAGGACGGCCTCTCGTGGGACTCAATATTAACGGCAAGATAAACCCCGTGCTTTCTTTACACTGGATCTGAGGCCACGTTGATAAAGCCTAGTGTCATAGCTATGATCACGTCTTGCCAAAAGCTTCAGCACAAAACCCTCCAACAAGATTCTCCGAGAGTAACAGGGCAACCACTTCATGTGTCTGCTGAGGTACCATTCATTTTCATATGGCTTGATGATTCCCCCATCGTTCATCAGGCCAGTTTTGGTTGACGTTTCCTTCCCCGGTGACATTCTTATTGGGAGGATCTCCTCAGGCGGCTGGACTTTACTTTCTCCTCTGAAGCCTTAACTGGGGAAAGCCATCATTACTCTGCAGGGACACACGTTCTCAGTTGTCTACACTAATGCAGAGTCTCTCAAAATTTGCTGCATCAAACCCCTGTCACCCACAGAAGTTGCCAGTGAAGATGCACCAGAGTCTAACCAAGATTCCCGGCAGTTGCAGCAGTGCATCTTGTACACCGTGCAAATATTGCAGCTCACAGTGGCTGTTTTGTAGAAGGGTCTCTTTCGCGGGGTGGGCCAACCGATGGTGATGTCCTTGTAATTCCAACCATGCCAAAAGGACTTCTCCTACCCATGCTGTCACCAAAGTAAAGGATCGTCGTGCTCCGTGTGGGTGGTGAACACAATGCCCAAACAGATGGTTCTCCACAATGGAACACGCCTTGGGAAACAGCTGAGGCAGGTAGAAGCCATCTACAGCAATGACCCATCTCAACACCTGCCCGAAATGCCTGAGGAAGTCGTCGCCAGCCCAACTACTGTCCCCGTCGAGTCTGATTCCCTTGAAGATGGTAACAGTATCGACTTTGGGTGGGAAGAGGATGGCTTTTTATCGACAGTATGGAGTGGAGACTTCGGTTATAATGATGATGAGTTGGAGGTTGAACACGCACAGCTACCGCCATCCATTGCCATTGCCACCTGCGAAGCCGCCGAACTCCTGGGGCATGATGCATGTCAGAATGATCAGCCAGATCAGCCAGATCTAGGCCACCTTGAAGACCCCAACGCCATAAGCTGACTGAATGCTTTGTCGTTTACAAGGGGCTCTTTGATGGTGGTGAGGAAGCGGTAGGTTTACTCCCTGGGATTAAGCATCAAATCGATACAGAGAAGCAAAGCCTGTTTGTATCCGACAATGGAGATTGCCTCACTCCACACGGCAAGTCTTCGAGAGCAATGTGACTCCATGCTTCGTACAGGGGTCATTGAGGAGTCAACATCACCCTGGATGAGCCCATTTGTGCTAGTGAAGAAGAAGGGCGGAGGTCTCAGGTTCTGTTTTTGACTACCGGGGCTTGAATGCATGCCCAAAGGGGAGATACATATCCTCTGCCACTTATCAATGAACTCATCGATGAACTGGGACCAAAGAACATCTTTACCCCCACTAGATGCTCGTGCTGCTACGGGAGTGGGGAAAGTGGAAGAATCCGACCGGCCAAAGACGGCATTTTCAGATGGCTACCGACTCTTCCAGTTCTGCCGTCTTCCTTTTGGGTTATCGACAGCTCCAACCACATTCCAGAGAACAATGAATGTCGCCCTTATCATCAGTACTGGGACGTCATACCTAGCCTACCTAGATGACGCCCATCATCTACAGCCACATTTTGACCAGCACCTCCCAACACCTTGATGAGACTTTACAGTTGCTCTCATTGGCGGGCCTAAAGCTTAACAGGAGAAGTGTCAGTTTGCTGCGAAAACCCATAGACTTCCTCGGCTTTACGATTTCACCTGATGGAGTCTCCAAACAGAGATAAGGTGTTGGCTATCTCTAGCACACCTCCACCATGAAAAAGTTTTGAGAAGTTCGACGTTTCCTAGGAGCAACAGGATTCTTCAGGAAGCATGTTCCTGGATATGCGACCCTAGCAAACTCCCTTACATCTGTTGCTGAAGAAAGATCAAGCTTGGGCCTGGGGACCTGAACAACAAGCAGCATTTGAAACTTTGAAAGATAAGCTGATCTCTGCTCCTGTCTTACGCCAGCTTGACTTCTCCAAGGAATTCGAGCTTCACACTGATGCCTCTAGCTCGCATTAGGGGCCTGTCTCATGCAAAGGGGTGACGACCATCACCAGCTGACAAACACAGAGCTCTCACCTGAACTAGCAGAAGAACAGAAAGCAGATCCTCAGCTTGCAGAGATTTACATTTATCTGCAAGGGGGAAAAGTCCCAAAAAAGAAACTTCCTCTTCCTCTTGCTGATTTTGAGCTGAAGGAAGGTGTTCTCTATCGGTTGAAGCACCTACCCGGGTCGGGTTACTTACCAACTAGTGGTTCCAGTCACTCTCCGAAACTCGGCATTAAAAGCATCGCACCTGCCTCCACTAGCCTCCCACCCGGTATCCATCGAACTTTTCAAAATGCAAGGTCCAATGTTCTACGGGCCAAACATGCTGAAAGATGAAAGACATTATGTCGAGTGTTTGTGAGATTGCCAACATCTAGAGGTGACAGGCAAAAGTTCCTATGGCTGACAAAAACCTTTTTGGCTAGATTTCCTTTGGGAAAACGAGTCTTCGATGGACATTATGACTTTGGGCCTAGCATTCCAGTCCGCTGGGCATTATCCATCATAGACCAGCATTCACGGTATTTGCAGATCATACCGCTGAGGAAAATTACTGCTGCCACTGTCCACCGAGCCTTTCTGGACCATTGGAAAACCCTCTTTGGCCCTCCTAGGTTATCCAGCCGACAATGAGTCCAGTTTGTAAGTAACATGTTCCAGAACTCACTAATTAATACACGCCCCGAAACCCCTACACCATTCGCTACCATCCTCAAGCAAATGGAATGATTTTAGCGTACAAAGTGTGGGGAAGTCTGCTCTTTCCAATTAAGGAATGACGCCCACGAAACCGGGACCCAATTTGTTCCCAGTTAAGTGCAGATCAAATTTGGCTATTCACCGGACGATGGAGAGCAACCCCCGTTTTGCTAACAGGCCGCCATGCTAATTCCGATTGGTCCACCAAAGAAGCCGGTTTGATGAAAAAATAAAATTTTCAAGCCGTTTAAAGAGGCCCGTCAAGCACGTGAAAACCTCAAAAGGAAACACGTCAGTCTATGGAAAGAGTAGCAAAAGGAAAAAAGGGGGAATTCCAGCCCACTGAAGGTGATTGGGGTGGTACTTTGAGCAAGCCCAAGATGGGCCCGGGCTAAACCCCCCTAATTAAATAATGATATAGAAATTTATAATATGTTATTATTGTTATTTTAGTTATTTCTTTATTTTTGTTTGTTTTTAGTAGTTTCAAAATTAATATTAAAACTAATAATTGCAAAAATATGATAATAATTGCAATAAAGATGATAATAAGCAAAATGATGATAATAAATTTCAATAATGATGATAATGATGATATAAATTTGATTTTTATTTATAATAATCAGATAAAAATGATGATAATAACAGGAATTTCCAATATTAAAAAAAAAGGTAAAAGAAAATCATTCCCAAAAATGAAAAAGCGGCAAATCTAGCGAAATATTTTTTAGAGTATCTCAAATGAGTTTTTTTGATTTTTCTGATGTTTTTGGGAATTTTAGGGTAAAAATTACAAAATCGTATTTAAACATACAATAATAGGATAAAAGTGAGAATAAAGAGAATTTTGATAAAATTTTGATTATTAAAATTATCAATATTATAAATTTTTATTATTATTATTACTATTTTTATTATTTATATATTATTATTTTATTATATTTTTATATTATTTTTATTATTTTGTTTTTTTATTATTATTTTAATATCTTATTAATATTATTTTTGTTATTATTATTTATTTTCATTTTTCTAGTATAAAATTGCAAAAAAAAATTATTTTAACAGTAATAAATTTCTGGGAATAACGATATTAAATTAAAAAAATGATATAGATATTATTAAATATCGTTTTTATTGTTATTATTATTGTTACTTTTTTTTATTTTTGCTGTTGTTATGTATAGTTGCAAAATATTATAAAACTGCAATATTGCAATAATAATGAAAATAATTGCAAAATGATGAATAAATTTCAATAATATGATATAATTGCAAAAATGATGATAATATTGCAATAATGTTGAAATGATGATTAATAATGAAATTGATGGTAACATGATAAATGATGATAAAAACAGGGGTTGTCTCCTATTAATAAAAAAGGTAAAAGAAAAATAATTCCCCCAAAAATCGAAAAAGCGGGAAAATCTAGCGAAATAGCCTTTTGGGGGTATACTCCAAATGACTTTTTCGATTTCTCTGATGATTTTCGCTTATTAGGGGTAAATGATAATAATTACCAAAATCGTATTAACTAAAATAATGAGGATAAAAGTGAGAATAAAGAAATTTTTTATAATATTTATGATTATTAAAATTTTCAAATTTCATTATTTTTTTATTATTCCCATTATTATTATTATTTTTATTATTATTATTATTATTATTATTTTATTTTTATTATTTAATAATATCGTTTTAATATTATTTTTTTATTTTTATCATTACATTTTTACTAGTGATAATTGCAAAAATAATTATTATAAAGTAAATTATGTAATAAGATATTAAATTTAAAAAATTTAGAAATTATTTTAAATCTTTTTTTTGTTTTTATTATTTTATTTCTATTATTTGTTGTTGTTTTTTAGTACAGTTGCAAATTTATATTTTAACGCAATAATTACAATAATAAAGATAATAAATTTCAATAAAGATGATAAATTTTCAAAAATGATATAAAATTGCAATAATTTTAAAAGATAATTTTATGATAATGTAATATTGATGATAATCATGATAATAAAGATGATAATAACAGAATTGCTCCATATATAATAAAAAAAGGGTAAAAAAAAATAATTCCCAAAAATCGAAAAAAAGGGCAAAAAACTAGCAAATAAGCTTTTTTAGAGTATACTCCAAAATGACGTTTTTTTCCCTTTCTTTGATGATTTTTGGGAATTATTAGGGGAATAATGATAAAAATTACCAAAAACGTATTAAACATGAAATAATGAGGAAAAAAGTGAGAATAAAAGAATTTTTATAATTTGTGATTATTAATATTATCAAATTTTAAATTTTTATTATTTTATTACTATTATTATTATTATTTTTATTATTAATTATTTTATCATTATTTTTATCATTATTTTATTATATTATTTTTATAAAATTTTTATTAAAATTTTTTATGTTATTATTAATTTTTTCATTTTTACTAGTGTAAATTCAAAAAAAAATTATTATAACATAATAATTACTGTAAAAACGATATTTAAATTAAATAAAGATTAGATTTATTATAAATCGTTATTTTTGTTATTATTATTTTATTTCTATTATTTGTTGTTGTTATTATATAGTTGCAAAATTAAAATTATAACTGCAATAATTGCAATAAAATGTAAAAATTTTCAATAAAATGATAATAAATTTCAATAATGATGATAATAAATTAAAATAATGATGATAATGATGATAAGTGTGATAATGATAATATTTATGATAATCTGATAATAAAGTGATAATAACAAATTGTCTCCATATATAAAAAAAAAAAAAGGTAAAAAAATAATTCCCAAAAATCGAAAAAAAACGCAAATCTGTGAAATTAGCCTTTTTAAGTATACTCCAAAAAGACGTTTTTTTTCTTTTTCTGATGATTTTGGCAATTATTTGGGGAAAATGATAAAAATTACCAAAAACATTAATCATGAAAAAAGAGGGTAAAATGGAAAAAAGAGAATTTTAAAAACATTTGATGATTATTAAAATTTTAATATTTTAATATTGTTATTATTTTATTTTTTATATTTTAATTATTATTATTATTTTTTATTTTTATTAATTATTATCATTTTTAATATTATTATTTTTATTTTATTATTATTATTTTTTTTATTTTTTTTTAAATTAAATTTTTATTATTATTATTATTTAAATTATTATTATTATCATTATTATTATCAATTTTTTATTTATTATAATATCGTTATTAAAATTTTATTTTTATTTTTATCATTACTATCATTTTTTATAGTATATAATTGCAAAAATTTATTAAAAAAGTAATAAATTTCTGTAATAACGATATTAATTAAAAAAAGATATAGATATTTTTAATTGTTTTTAATTTTAATTATTATTGTTATTTCTATTATTTTGTTTTTGTTATTAGTATATTTCAAATTATATATTAAACTGCAATAAATTTAATAATAATGAAATAAATTGCAAAAATGATGTAATAATTTCAAAAATGATAATAATAAAATAATCATATAAGATGATGATAATAAAAGGAATTGTTCCATTAAAAAATATAAAAAAGGTAAAGCAAAAAATTCCCAAAAATCGAAAAGCGGGAAAAAACTTGAAAATATATCTTTTGAGAAAATATCCGAAAAGAGTTTTTTTATTTCTTTTGATTTCGGCATTATTAAAGGGAATAATGATAAAAATTACCAAAATTTTATTTTAATCAAACAAAATGATAAAAAGGGGAAAAAAGAGAATTTTATAATATTTTAATTTTTATTATTATTTTTATTTTATTTTATTATTATTATTATTATTATTATTTTTGTTATTACTACTACTATTTTCTTAATTTTATTTATTGCCAAAAAAAACTATTATAAATGTAAAAATAACAATAATAAAATAATTAATAAATTTAAAAATAATTCTAGTGGTTATAAATTTTTATTAGTATTATTATTGTTTATTTTCTTTTTATTATTTGTTGGTAGTTAATTGCATAAATAATTTTTATAACGTAAAAATTACAGCAAAACGATACTAATAAAGATAATGATTTAAAAAAATTTTTTATAAACGCTATTATTGTTATTATTATTTTTTATTATTCATTATTTTTTGGTTATTAGTATTATTGCAAAAATGTTACTATAATTCCAATAATTCAATAAAAAGATAACAATTTCAATAATGATGATAATAATTGCAATAATAATTTTATAATGTGGGATAAGATGATAATGATGATAATGAAAAAGATAACGATAATAATGATGATATCATAAATGAGATATCATAACGGGGAAATTTTGTCCTATATAATATAAAAAGGAAAAAGAAAAAACATTCCCAAAAAATCGAAAAAACGGCCAAAAACTACCCAAATATAGCCTTTTTAGAGTATACTCCAAAAAAGACGTTTTTTTCGATTTTTTTGGTGATTTTGGGATTTTAGGTAAAATGTAAAAATTACCAGAATTTATTAAAACATAACAATAATGAGATAAAATGAGAATAAAGAGAATTTTTATACCATTTCAATATTTAATATTATTTTTATTTTATTATTATTATTTATTATTATTATTTTAAATTTTTATTATTTTTATTTTTTTTATTATTATTATTATTTCTATCTCTTAATTTTTATTATTGCCAAAAAAACTATTATAAATGTAAGAATAACAAAAATAAAAATAAGTATAGGGATATAAAAATAAGCTAGTGGTTATTATTTTATTAGTTATTATTGATTAAATTTTCATTATTATTATTTTACTGGTAGTATAAATTGCAAAATAAATTTTTAAACAGTAATAATTACAGTAAAACGTACTAATTAGGAAATGAATAAATAATTATTAAAAAAAGTTATTTTTGTTTTATTTTGTTTTACTATCATTATTTTTTTGGGATTAGTATTATTGCAAAAAAAAATTTCTATACCTCCAATAATTTAAAAAATAAAGATAAAATTTCAATAATGATGATAATAAATTTCAAATTAATGAAAAGATGTAACGATAATAAAGAGATAATCTGATAAATGATGATAAAACAGGGAAATTTTTCCATTAATATAAAAAAAATATAAGAAAAAAAATTCCCAAAAGTCGAAAAACGGGAAATCGCGAAATAAGCCTTTTGAGAGTTCTCCAAAATGACGTTTTTTCGATTTCTTGGTGATTTCGGCAATTATTTGGGAATAATGAAATAATTACCAAATTGTATAAATATAACAAAATGATGTAATGGGATAAAAGAATTTTGATAAAATTGAATATTATTGATTTATTTTTATTATTATTATTTATTATATTATTTTTATTATTATTATTTCGTAAATTTTTTTATTATTGCCAAAAAAACTTTTAACTGTAAAAAATAAAAAATAATAAAAATAAATATAAGTATATAATAAAAATGCTAGGGTTATAAAATTTTTATTAGTATTATTTTGTTTTATTTTTCATTATTGTTATTTTTACGGTAGTATATTTCAAAAAAATTATTATAACAGTAAAAAATTACAGAATAACGTACTAAATTTAAAATAAAGTTATAAAATTATTTAAAAACGTTTTTTTATTATTATTTTTTTACTATCATTATTGTTGGGTTATTAGTATTATTGCAAAAAAATATACTAACTCTAATAATTTCAATAAAATGATAAGAAATTTCAAAATGTGATAATAATTCAATATATGATAAGATGATGATAAAATGATAATGATGATAAAGTATGATAAGATAAAATAGATAAACATGATAAGATGAATAATAAAGGATTGGTCCTATATATATAAAAAAGGGATAAGAAAAAATTCCCAAAAATCGAAAAAAACGGCAAAAAACAAGCGAAATATAGCCTTTTTAGAGATACCCAAAAAAGCTTTTTTCAATTTTTTTGGGGATTCGGGAATTATTTGGGTAAAAATGATAAAATTACCGAATTGTTAATCAAACAATAATGTGATAAAAGTGAGAATAAAGAGAATTTTGATAACATTTTAATATTATTAAATTTTTATTATTTTTTTTTATTATTAATTTTATTATTATTATTATTTCATTATCTTAATTTTTAGATTATTTCAAAAAAAAACTATTATAACTGTAATAATAACAAAACAATAATAAAAAGGGATAATAAATAATGCTATGGTTATAATATTTTTTAGTATATATTTATTATTAACTTATTATTTTTTGTTTGGGGAGTATAATTGCAAAATAATTATTAAAAAGTATAATTACAGTAGTAACATACTGATTAAAATAATTATATAAATAATTATTTTAAATCGTTATTATTGTTTTTTATTATTTTTATTTATCATTATTGTTTTGGGTTTTAGATTTTTGCAAAAAAATTTACTATAACTCCAATAATTGCAATAATTTAACAAATTTCAATAAAAGATGAAAAATTGCAATAATATTATAAAGATGATGAAATGAGTAATGATGATGATAAAGATAAAAATGATATAATCATGATAATGATGATGATAAAACAGGAATTTTTGTCCATATATAATATAAAAAAGGGATAAGAAAAACATTCCCCAAAATGAAAAAGGGCAAAATCAAACGAAAATGCCTTTTTAGATATATCCAAATGACGTTTTTCGATTTTTTTGGGGATTCGGCAATTATTTGGGTAATAATGATATAATTACCAGAATTTATTAATCATAACATAATATGATAAAGTGAGAATAAAAAAAATTTTGATAACGTTTGAATATTTTTATTATATTAATTTTTTTATTTTATTAAATTTTTATTATTATTATCTTATTATTATTTTTATTATTATTATTTTATTATTATTATTATTATTTTTATTATTATTTAAATTTTTGTATTATTCCAAAAATCTATTATAACTTAAAATAACAATATAATAAAAGTAATTTTATAATAATAATAATGCTAGTGGTTATATATTTTATTGTTTATTTTTTTAATTTTTTCATTATTTTATTTTTCTGGTAGTATAATTTCAAAAATAATTAAATTTTAAAAGTAATAATTACATTAAAAACGATATAATGAATAATGATTAAAAAATTATTTTAAAAAGATATTTTTGTTATTATTATTTTTATTCTTCATTTATTTTGTGGTTTTTTAGATTTTTGCAAAAATATTACTATAACTCCAATAATTGTAAAATATGATAACAATTGCAAAAATGTGAAAATTTCAATAATATGATAAAGATGATGATAAAGAAAGATAATGGGAAATGATGATGATCGATAATAAAATGATAATCTGTAAGAGATGATAATAAAAAGGGAAATTTTGTCCATATATAAAATAAAAAAAGGGATAAGAAAAAAATTCCCAAAAGTAAAAAAAGCGGCTAAATCTAGCGAAATATAGCCTTTGAGATTACTCCAAAATACGTTTTTTTTGATTTCTTTTGGGATTTCGGGAATTATTGGGTAATAATGTAATAATTCCAAATTGTATTAATCATAACAAAAAATGATGATAAAAGGAGAATAAAGGAATTTTGATACATTTGAAAATTTTAATATTTTTTTTATTTTTTTATTATTATTATTTTTATTATTATTTTTTATTTTTATTTTTTTATTATTATTATTTATTATAATTATTATTTTATTATCTTAATATTAAATATTTACCAAAAAAAAATATTTTAACTGTAATAATAGCAAAAATAAAAATAATATAAGTATAATAAAATAAGCTACTGGGTTTTAATATTGTTATTATATTTTTTATTGTTTTTATTACATATTATTTTGACTGGGAGTATAATTGCAAAAAAAATTATTATAACATAAAAATTACGTAATAAAGATACTAATTAAAATAATGGATTAAAAAATTTTATAAAATCATTATTAATTTTATTATTTTAGTTATTACAATCATTATTTTTTGTGGTTATTATTTTTATTGAAAAAATATATACTAAACACCAATAATTCAATAAAATGATAAAAATTGCAAATGATGATAATTTTGCAATAATGATGATAAATAGGATAATGATGATAATAATGATGAAACGATATAATATGATATCATCATAAAGATGATATATAAAAGGAAATTAAAAATAAAAAAATATAGGAAAAACTTCCAAAAGTCGAAAAGCGGAAAAACTAGCGAAATATAGCTTTTTTAGAGCATACTCCAAAAAAATTTTTTTTTGATTTTTTTGGTGATTCGGGAATTATTTGGGTAATAATGATAATAAATTCCCGAATTTATTAAACGAACAATAAAGATGATAAAAAAGAGATAAAGAGAATTTTTTATAACATTTTAATATTTTTATATTATTATTATTATTATTATTATTTTTTATTATTATTTTTTATTATTATTATTAAATTTTTAAATTTTTAATTTAAAATTTTTAGTATTATTGGCAAAATCTATTATCTGAATAATAAAATAATAATAATAAGTATAAGTATAAAAATAATAAGCTAGGGTATAAATTTTTTATTAGTATTATTATTGTTTTTTATCATTATTTTATTTGTACTGGTAGTTAAATTTCAAAATAATTATTTTAACAGTAATAAATTTGGTAAACGAACTAAAAATAATGAATAAATAATTATTTTAAAACGTTTTTTGTTATTATTATTGTTATTTCTATCATTATTGTTGTGTTATTAGTATTATTGCAAAAAAAATATACTAAACTCCAAAAAATTTCAATAAATGATAAAAAATTGCAATAAAGATGATAATAATTACAATAAAGATGATAAAAATGATGGAATTTTGTAAGTTTTTTAATGATGATAAACGATAAAATATATAACTGATAATTGATGAAGACAGGAAAATTTTGTCATATATAAAAAAAAAAGGTATAAAAAAAACATTCCCAAAAGTCGAAAAAAAACGGCAAAAAACTAGCGAAAAATGCCTTTTTTAAAATTCCCCCCAAAAAAAGGGTTTTTTTTGGGGAAAAAAGATAATAATTCAAATTTTATTAACTAACAATAATGAGATAAAAGTGAGAAAAAGAGAATTTTGATAGCATTTGATTATTATTAAAATTATTTATTATTATTATTATATTATTATCATTATTATTAAACATTTTTATTTTTATTTTACATTACTTAATTATTTGTATTTTTTGCCAAAAAAAACTATTTTACTGCAAAAATAAAAAAATATAATAATATAATATAATAATAATAATGCTAGTGGTTATAATATTGTTATTAAAATTTTTTATTTTTATTTTATCGTTTTGTTATTTGACTGGGGGTATAAATTGCAAAAAAAAATTATTATAAATAATAATTACAGTAATAAAGATATAATTAAGATAATGAATAAATAATTTTTATAAAATCGTTTCTTGTTTTATTATTGTTTATTACTATCATTATTGTTGTGGTTATTAGTATTTTGCAAAAATTTTATGCATAACTCCCAAAAATTTAAATAATAAAGATAACAATTGCAATAATGTATAATATTTTCAATAATGTGATAATGATGATGATAAAAATGAAAAAATATAATGATAAAACGAAAATAATGTGATAATCATGATAAAGTGATGATAATAAAAGGAATTTTTCATATTAATAAAAAAGGTAAAAAAAAACATTTTCCCAAAAAAAATAAAAAAAAAACGGCAAAATCTATTGAAATATAGCCCTTTGATATTTACTCCAAAAAAGACGTTTTTTTCGATTTTTTTGGGGATTTTTTGGAATTTTAGGGTTAAAATATAATTACCAGAATTTTTTAATCTAACAAAAATGATGAAAAAGTGAAAAAAGAGTTTTTTATAACTTGAATTATTAATATTTTTATTATTATTATTATTATTTCATTATTATTATTATTATCATTTTTTATTTATTATTATTATTACTATTATCTTAATATTAGTATTTTGCCAAAAAAACTATTTTAACTGTAATAATAACAATAATAATAATAAGTTTTTGTATAATAATAAAAATGTAGTGGTTATAAAAGTTATTAGTATTATTTTTGTTTTATTTTCATCATTATTTTTTTTACTGGGAGTATAATTTCAAAAATAATTATTATAAAAGTAAAATTACAGTAAAACATACTATTAAGTAATGATATAAATATTATTAAAAAGGTTATTATTTTTATTTTTTTTTTTATTTCTATCATTTTGTTTGGTTATTGTATTATTGCAAAAATAAATTCTAACTCCAATAATTGCAATAATAAAAGATAACAAAGCAATAATGATGATAATAATTCAAAATTTTATAATGTGATCATGATGATAAAAGATTGATGAATAACGATAATAATGATGATAAACATCATAATATGAGATAATAAAGAATTTTGTCCCTATATAATATAAAAAAGGGATAAAAAAAAATTTACCAAAAATCAAAAAACGGGAAAATCTAGCAAAATATAGCCTTTCGGTAAACTCCAAAGACGTTTTTTTGATTTCTTGGTGATTTTTGGCAATATTAGGGGGAATAAAGTAAAAATTACCCGAATTGATAAAACATAACAAAAATGATGAAAAAGTGGAAAAAAAGGGGAAAATTTTTATAAAAATTTTAATATAAATTAAATTATATTATTATTTATTATTATTATTATTATTTTTATTTTTTATTATTATTAAATACTATTATCTTAATTATTTGTATTTTTGCCAAAAAATCATTTAACTGTAATTAACAATAATAATAATTTAAAATATAATAATAAATGTAATAAAAATAAAAAAAAAATCTAAATTCCCTTTTGGTTATAAATATTTTTTTTTTTGGGGATTTTTATTGGGGTTATATATAAATTTCCAAAATTTTTAACTAAAATAATTGAAAAAAAATAAAAATTTTAACATTTTAAAATTTTTAATAAATTTTATTAAAAATTATTAATTATTATTAAAATTTTTATTTTAAATTTCTTTTATTTTATTTTTCAAAAAAAATTTTAAAAAATGCAATTTTAAAAAATTAAAATTAAGAAATAAAAATTTGCGGGTTTTAAATTTTTTAAAGTATTTTTTGTTTAACATTAATTTTGTCTTTTTTGCTTTTTCAGGTTTTTCTAAAAACGAATTAAAAAATTTTTTTTTTTTAAAAGTTTTTTTTTTACGTTTTTAAATTTTCTTGTCCCCCCCCCCTCCCTTTCTGCTTTTCCGCCTGACCGCCCCATCCTTTCCCTTTCCCTCACCCGTTACCCTTATTGCCCCTTCCGCCCCCCCCAGAAGGT
>NW_023661066.1:0-2500 GCF_015228065.2 Penaeus monodon
TGGGGTCAAAAGAAAAATACTAAAACCGCATGCATTAAAGAAATTCCTCGTTGCAAAAGGGGAAGTTTAATACTCTCCAGCCCCTCTTGATTTTTGGGGGGTTTGAGTCCGTTTTTCCCATTTTTTTGTATTCTCATATTAACTTGATGTTGTAGAAAGCCATTTTTGTATACAGCGCAAGCACAACCCTTGTATCCAGACTGTACGGATCTGTCGGCGTAACACTCATATGCATCATCACCCATAGATTCTGTGTGTTCCGTTACCGTTGCTAGCGCAATTTGTTTCAACACAGTTATGCACCCTGTTTTTTTGTGGTAGACATGTAAGGTGCACGATCATTTTGAATTTTTCCATGGTGGAATGGAGCGACCTTTTGGTTTTTTACTAATTGGAACATTGAGTTTATAATGTTCATGGAGATTTTGTGTATCAGAGGGGGCGCTGTGTGTGATTTTCCGTCTACTTGCGTGATTTTATGTTGCAGTTTTTTGGAAATCTGAGAGATACGAGGGTTCCCTCAGAGCCTCGACCCCAAATATGGTGGAAATAAATATTATTCTATCAGAAATGGATGGTAAGTTTAATTCTGATCTCATGTTTACTATCCTTGCTGTTCTCGGGGCGCCGAGGATAATCCTCATAGCTTCATTTTGCACTACCTCCAAAATACCTATTTCTGATTCCTTTAAACCCTGCAACAAGTGCAGTGCATGGTAGTCTACAAACTGACCTTATAAAAGCCAAGTAAAACAGTCTACGAGCTTAACATTGATGCCATGTTCTTTTTCCGACAAGAACTTTAAAAGGTTTCAAATCTCTCCCAGAGTCTCTTCTTTAGAGAGAGGACCGGGTCTGCATCATTTACATTCACCCGAGATATTATACTTGTGGCATATGTCAAGCTCCTGGTCACCTATGCGAAAAGTGGGTGGGGGGATGGGTTTTATGGGTTTAGAGCCATTGTTTCTCAACGGAAATGGGCTAATCCACACTCATGTGCCTTTGCTGTGATTCTGTCGAGAATTATTTTGCACCTCACTTGTGATGATGCTCTGACGCATATGTCATCAGCATAGCATATAATGGATTCACCATCCCCAAGGGGTATCTGCCACCCAGCTTGTGCATGAGGACATTGAACAGCATAGGGCTGAGAACTCCTCCCTGTGGCGTCCCAAGTTCAAAAGACTGTGAAGTGGAACTTCTCACTCCCCTGAACAGGACACTTGCAGATCTGTTCGAGAGATACATTCTAATCCAGTTCAATATTTTACCCCGGATGCCAAAGCTTACTAATTGTTCTAGGATAACTTCTCTGTTTGCAATGTCAAAAGCTGACTTAAGGTCAAGAAAACAACGCGCCAAATGGATTAGAGTGTGAAAAGTACTCTGCAAAGCAATGTTGTGTGCTACGTCCCGATAGAAATCCGTACAGTCTGTGAGATAATTTACCTTGTAACCTGTACCTGAGTCTGTTCAAAATTATCCTTTCTAGAACTTTGCATACACATGAGGTTAATGAAATTGGTCGGTATTTATCAGTGTTTGATTTCGGTATAGGGATGATTAGACTGCGTGTCCAGGAGCCAGGCAGAATACCTTGTGACAAACTTAACCTGTTAGGTGTAAAAGGGGATTACCAGGTACCTGAGCTATAAGGCGGAGGACACTATAGGTAATTCCATCCTCACCTGGGGCGGACGCTTTTCCTTTGATCAGTGCATTGTTCAGTTCCCACTCAGTGATCTCAGCAAAGTCTGAGGGGTCAGTATCAGAACATCCAATCTCAATGGCAAATTTGCGTGCAATTTTAGATTGACTAAGGTGATCGAAAATACGAATGAGGTCTCTGATATTATTATTACGCACGTGCGTTCTGATGATGTTAGTGATGTTAGTGATGCTGACAATACGAATGAGGTCTCTGATATTATTATTACGCCACGGCGGAACCATCTGAAAACAGTGACGACAGTGACCGTAAAAATGGACGCTGACGAAGATGCGAAGGAAACGGCTGATCTGTGGGGACATCACTCAGAAAATGCTATCAGGTACGGATTATGCGTATAGTATCAATACGCGGAAAGCGCGCAAACAGATAAATAAAGAAGATACAACACAAATACGTAATGCAGTACAAGAAATATGCAGACTAAAGAGTTTCATCAACAGAAATTTGACCAATCAGTTAAACATAGGGTGTGATGGGGGACAAGAAAACAATTACTTTTCATGTACCTCGGCAGTTCATATTTCTGACCCCGAGAAGATTTGCTTGATAAAAAAATTGGCGAATATTTTTCATGTCACCATTCATTCATGCGTACATTCTGTCGCATATCATTATATGTTGAATTCAATGTGGTAGTTGAAATAATCTTAAACAGCTAGCATTGCTAATTTACTTCAGTTTTATTATAGTGAACGCTAATATTCGTGTTTGTGATTCATTCTCTGTGTGAGGTCACTCTCGCTTCCCTCTCATTAACGCTAG
>NW_023661066.1:7500-10000 GCF_015228065.2 Penaeus monodon
ACATTTGGGTATATTCAACTAAAAATGGCTACCATAGAAAATTCCTGTAATGTGGGAGAAAAAAGGATCAATTAAAGGATGAAAAAAGATCAGAATCGTCCTCCAAAGTCTATTTGTCATACTGATGTGTGATTTTCTTCATATGTCTTTGACTTGGCAAATTTGTCTATGACTCCCACCAAATTTTTATCTAAGTTTTTGAATAGGTGTGGAAGTGTTCCATGTGTGTAAGAATAATCTTTAAAGTACATTGGAAGTTTACACATATTTGAAAATTATTTAACATCGAAGATGATCTTAGAAGACCCCTTTGATTTATTGCCATACGTTAATTTAGTCGTTTTTCATATTCTAATGATATTTTCTATTCACGTCTGCAAGAACTGCCTTTAATTTTGTCACAAACGAGTAAAGACTTTCTTTAATTTGCTATTTTGCAAATTTCCTCTACTGAAGATTATTCTGCTTTGAAAATAATCAGAAAGCTCCGAGGCCTCTTTGACAAATTATCAAACGTTGATTGAGCCGTCTCGTACATTTGCTATATTTTATTTAAAAATACAAATAGCGGTGCCACCTTTAACACTAATGCAATGACAATAAGCGCAGCCACAAACACATTTAGATATACTTGTGTAATCTTACTTTTACGATATTAGAAAGATTTATTCGCATTATCTACTTTATTATAATAGATTGTCAAAATAGGGTTTATTACAATATAAATGTGTGTTCTATTACAGCATTAACTTTGAGATATGGCAACGGGCAAATCACAGATTTTTTTTTTTTTTTTTGTCTAAAACAAATTTCGGAATCTAAGACTTTTCATGAATACGGCCTCAGACCCTGATGGCTCACTTTGCCCAGGCTTGCAAGGACTTGTCTCATCATCAGTCTAAAGAAGACCAATGTGCTGGGGCCAAGGTGTTGTAGACATCTCGTCATTATCATCTATGACTATAAATTGGAGGTCGTTCATCAGTTCACCTATCTGGGGTCCTCCATCACCGATAACCTCTATCTGGACTAAGAGATCAGCAAACAGATCAGAAAGACAGCTATAACACTTGCCCACCTCATCTCACATGTCTGGGAGAACTCCAAGCCCTCTGTGGAGACAAAGATGGCTGTGCAAACACCTGCATCCTCAATATGATGCTGTATGGCAATAAGACTTGGGCAACCTACGCCTTCCACCTGCGCTGCCTCGTCGCATCCCACACATCTCCTGTTAAATGAAGAAGCCAACACAGAGGTCCTATCTTACACTACCCTCTTGAGCAGTTCACCTCATAAGGCAGCGGCAGCTGTACTAGCTCGGTCACGTGAGTCGCATGGCGACAGGAACAAGAAGAACCGGTCGCCCACATTTGCGCTACAAGGATGTCTGCAAATAAGACATGAAGACTGTGGAGAAGCACCCTTTAGAAACACATTAAAGCTGGTAAGGAAAATCTTCGAAATGTATCTAAAGCCAAATGTGCCACTAGAGCTGAATCCAGCAACATCTATAACATTTACAATCGTGGCTGTTATTCCAGATAGGATTCTTCGTCACCAACGGCGATGCTTCAGCTTAACAAGATATTCAAAAGTGGCCATTGATATATATATATATATATATATATATATATATATATATATATAATATATATATATATATATATATATATATTTATATACAGTACATATATACACACGTATATCTATCTATATGTTTGTGTGTGTGTGTGTACCTAGGATTGACTTACCCAATATATGCAAATCCGCGCGATTACACACACAAATCGACTACATAATGTCAACAAAGCTCCAAGTAGTCCGTCAAACAACACATCGGTGATGGCACGAATATGAATGAATATATTTGTCCTGGGCAAGACGTTAAACTGCACCCTGGACTCAAGGATAGTACCTATGAGCTCCCCATGCCACAGTTACAGTGGAGCTACTGGCAGCAGGGTAGTGGTTTCTGCAGAAAGCAACTGGTAGTTCACGGCAGATGCATAATATATCTGTAGATAGCATTCGTAATAAGATGGAACTGCGAGCAAAGAAAAAACTTGAGCCTTTACTTTGCTTATTTTATGGCTCCTGACTTCATCCACATATTTGGTTGCTACGGTTGATCAGCCCAATGATCACGATGATGCATATGTATATATGTATATGTGGCATATATGTGTGTGTGTATGTCCACACACACACATGCAAGCACACACACACAACATACACACACATACACATACACTCACACACACACACACACACACACACATGCATGCCCACACACACACACATGCATGCCCCACACACACACCACACACACACACACACGCGCGCGCGCGCGCGCGCGCACGCACGCACGCGCACGCACACACACACACATATATAGGTTATATATAAATATAAATATATATTATATAATATATATATATATACATATATATATATATATATAGATATATATATATATAATATATAATATATATATATA
>NW_023661066.1:15000-18197 GCF_015228065.2 Penaeus monodon
CATGGAAGCATCCCACCATCGTCAAATTTTTGCCAACTGAGTCCTCTATGCAGATGTGCTGATGGCGAAAGGAGGATTTCAAGCAAGGGAAGGTGTTAAGTGAGATGCCTGGACCGAAGCTGCACATACACTTGAAGGAAGGAGTGGCAGCTGCTTGCAATGTATTACTCCATGTACCATTTCCCTGGCATAGCAGGAAGATGTGATGAAGGAACTAAGGTAATGGTCATGCAAGACATAATCAAACCAGCAGGAGATGAGCCTATGAGTTGGTGACACCTGCTAGTGGCAGTAGGAAAACCTAATTCCCATCTTACCCATCACCAAATCCACTTATATTCGTCCAGGAGCTTGTTCTTTACGACCCTAGATGCTTATATGGATACTGGCAAATCCATCTTGAAGATAAGAACCAACATTTGACAACATTCATGCAATATGGACGGTATCGTTTTTGCTGTGGACCAATGGGAATCACTGCCACAGTTGATGAATTTTTGTTGCCGTGCTGACACAGAATGGACGGTATAGAAACTGTGTCAAAGTTGTAAACGATATATTATTATGGGATTATGACTTAAAACACACTTTGACGCATCTCTGATGTTTGTTGCAGTACCGAGAGTAATGCAGAAAAAATCTGACAAGCAGCACCATCAATGAACTGTGTGGCTACAGACTGAGTCAAGAGGGCATCGCCACTCTTGATTCGAACTATTGCTGACTTCCTGAAACTGCTGATGTGACTGACATGCGATCATTCATGGGACTTGTGAATCACCTTGGCAAGCTCACACGTAACATTACGGGGTCAGCAGAATGTCTGAGACCACTGTTGAATCTTTGTTTGGACAGCAGATATGATGCTGCATTTGAACAAAGTGAAGAAAGTTCTTGCTCATTTTGACCCTGCTCAGAAGACTGTACTACAGACCGACACGTCCTACCATATGGTGAAGGATATGTTCTACCACAAGAGGATAAGACAGGAAATTGGCATCTTGTAAGTGTGGTTCAAGATTTTAGGAGAGGTCAAGTCATGGTATGTGATGTTTGAGCTGGAATTGCAGCTGTAGTATGAGCTATGACTAAATGTAGATTTTATATTTTAGGCCTGCCCCATTTTACGCTCATAAAGGATCGTCGATCACTGGTGGAAAAGGGAAAGGAACTGTCATCCTGGATGCACTGTCATGTCACCTCGTGGATCATCCAACACCTGAAGATGGTCTATTGTCAGGAGCACTACACAGCGAGTTATGGCCTTATATACAGTTGAATGTATTATCTGAGCACCACAGAGCAGTGAACCAGTGATTGACGAGATGAGAGTAATATCTCGCAACGACCTAACCTTCGCCAAGCTATTCAAAGGATTCCCCACCAACCATTATGAACTGCATCACCTTTTACCGTTGCGGAAAGAGCTAGTAAGTTCTATGCACTTGTAATCTTTGGATCGAGAGTTGTAATTCTCTCTGCTCTTCGAAGAAATGTATCATCCTGATTCCACGATAACCATCGTGAAATAGAAGTGACAAAGTATTGGCATAATAGATTGTTTAGTGGCCCGTAATAAATTCCGACATCACAGTACTGTCAAGGCATGCGAACCATGTCAGGTTGTGTTGCCAAGCCAGCAACTTGAACCAATGCTATGTAAACAAGACTTCTAGACCTTTTGAATCAGTATCAGTGAATCTCTTCAGCATTGTTTGGAAACAGGTCATGGTTTATGTCAATAGATTGTCTGGATTGTCAGAGCTTATGGCAATGATACCACAGCATTCTCAACGTTCTGGTTCTTCAGGAAGATCATCAGAGATTGGCCTTGTACTGTATGACTTTGAACGGATGGAGGCTCTCAGTTTGCTAACTGTGAATTTCAAGATTTCCTTCATAGATGGAGATTTCGTCATGATATATCCATATCCCAGTACCTTCATAGCAATGGTTATGCTGAAGCAGCTGAAGGTTGCAACTTATGGAAACAATGATACAAAGGCATTCAACAGTGGACTTCTAGAAATTTTAAAATATGCATCGTGTGGATAGCTAATCAGCACAAATACTATATAGCCAACCTTTAAAATCACACATCCCGCCCACGCCAAATCATACCATATAGCCAACCTTTAAGATCACACATCCCCACCCACGCCAAATCATTTGTGCCAGAGTGGCATGCAAAAAGATAAGACTGAACAATCTGCAGTGGCTCATCAGGAAGCGGCCATGACACAGTACAACTCTTATGCACGAAACTCCCACACCTGTATTAGATTCACATGTCCATGTACAAGACCCTGTGACGAAACACTGGGACAATACAATAGGTCTCTGAAAAAAATGAATGAAACAGTTAGTGATTTTTTATCTTGAGGAAGTAAAATTATTTATGTGTGTGTAGATAGTTATAATATGTTAGGAATATAAAAGAGGACAACAGAACCTGCAAAAGGTACTTACTATTTTTGTTAGATGTGAAAATATTCGCAATGTTTCTATGCCTGATTCTCCAGCCTCGGAATTTGTTGTGTGTGTGTGTGTGTGTGGTGTGGTGTGCGTGTGTGTGCGTGTTGTGTGCGTGTGCGTGTGTGTGTGTGTGTGTGTGTGTGTGTGTGTGTGGTGTGTGTGTTTACATACATATAGGGCTCTTTGGGACCGCCAAATCCAACTTTTAACGTAACAAATAGAGGAGATGATGACATCACCGTTTGACTTAGGTGGTGACTGATGGCACCACTGCAGCCATAAGAAGTAATCTGTAACTTATACAAACAAACAAAAACAAAACAAAAACACACACACAAACACACACACACACACCACACACCACACACACACACACACCACACACACACACACACAACACACACACACACGCACACGCACACAGACATGTATGTATATAAAGAAATAAATATATGTATATATGAGTTAAACAATATTATATGTATATATATACACACATGCGCATACACATTGTATGTATGTATATAAAGAAATATTGTTATATAGATATACATACATACATATATATATATATATATAGATATATATATATATATATTATATATATAATATATATATATATATATATATACATATATATATATACACACATGTGTATGTGTGTGTGTGTATGTACTATGTATGTTTACATACACATAGAGCTTCTCGGGAACGCCAAAATC
>NW_023661067.1:5000-18193 GCF_015228065.2 Penaeus monodon
TGGACGTACGTGTGTGTGAGGAGATAACGAGCGATCCAACAGTGTTGCAAACCACGCGACTAAACATCGTTGTTTTAGACTCTCGCTATTGGCGTTTTTTTGCATTCGTTCCGGCAAAAAGTCTTATTAATAGGATAGCTATTCAAAACAGTATTCAGTACTTCTTTGTTGTTGTGATTTTTATTTGTTTTATTTCTTCAACTTTGTACCCTAATAGTATAAACGCTTTTACTTCAGTCGATAAGGAATTCCCGACAAAACTGTTGTCGACATAATTTTGAACTCTGAATACTATAGATGTATCCCATGGGATTTTTGCACACCATAAAATCGGGATGAGACTTGAAACCTTTGTGGACGCAATATAAACCTCTCCATATAACTGATTCCTAACACGGAATGTCGTTCATTACTAATTCTTGAGACTCGGAAATGTGCGCGATGCTCCATTTCGGAAACTGGAACACAGGCGTTGCTTTATTGCGAAAGTTCGGACGCTTAACTGCATTATGCTCAGTTCCTCTCATCCTCATGTGGGACTGTTAGTGAAAATACCCTGCTTGTAAAGTATTCTAATGAAACCTCGAGTGTCTTTCTACTATCACTTTTTCCTTCCCAAATGAATGCTTAGTTTGATAGAAGAACTGTGTTTGCGATTAATGTTGAACACATTAATGAATAAAACAACGAATGAAAACTATAAACACAAGTTGTGTGTGTGTGTGTGTGTATATATCTATATATGTATAGTATTATATTATATAATATATATATATCTATATATATATATATATATATATATATAAGAGAGAGAGAGAGAGAGAGGGGAGAGACATAAAGAGAGGAGAGAGAGAGAGATAGAACACCACAACACACCACACACACACACAACCCACACCCACACACACTCACCCCACCACACCCACACCACACACACACAACATATCTATATATATAAGTATATATATATATTATATAGTATAATTATATATATATAATAAAGTGTTTTGTGTGTGTGTGTGTGGTGTTGGTGTGTGTGTGTGTGTGTGTTTGTGTGTTGTGTGTGTGTGTGTTGTGTGTGTGTGTGTGTGTTGTGTGTGTGTAGTGTGTGTGGTGTGGCGTGTTGTGTGTCCCTTTGTTACGTATGTTTTTTTTTTTTTTTTTTTAAGCGGTAGGTTCATGTTGCAGCCGCCGTGGTCCACCATGATACTTTAACTATTTGTATATATATATCTATCTTATATATATTATATATATTATAATATATATTCTATATATATATATATAAGTTGTGTGTGTGTGTGATATATATATAGATATAGATATATATATATATATATCATATAATATATATATATATATATAGATATATGATATATAAAGTATGATATTAACATAAACACATATCTGTCTGTCCTGCCGGTCTGCTATGCCCTTTGGTCTCACATCGGTGCCTGTTTGTCTGTGTCAGTCTCTGCCTATGCTTCTTGCCCTGTCTTATGTCGCACCCTCCATTTTCTGTCCTTTTGTCCGTTTGCCTCTGACTCTGTCTGTGTCCTATGGCTAGCAAGAGTCTTCCTGCCTCATCTTTTTCTGTATCTATCTTAACTTTTGCCAGAGAGATAATGAATATGCGCCCGAATTTTAACCCGTGATTACGTTGGTTTTTCCTTTCTCTCTTTTGATTCGTGTCTGTTTTTCTCTGAACAGGTAAGGTCAATGGATGTTCTTTATTTCGCAGAAAAAAAAAAATAATTATATAAGTGGCGGCAAAATACTTGATATGAAAAAGGGTAGTATTTCGGATTCGTTCTATTCTTTTCTTTTCAAACGATTGCCGAAATAAATTTTGATCAGGCTGTCGACGTGCGAGTTCATTCGTTCTGATGACGATTGCCTGTTACATATATCTATGATACGGTTTTATTTTTTCTATTCCTTCTTTCGCTGTTAACACCGTCAGCTATCGGAAAACATACAGGGCAATTTGGACATTACGTCCCCGTCATTTGGAGTTTCTTTTATTGTTTTGCATTATGAAGCATTTGCTTTGCATAGTGGAAAGGTGGGCTACAATTTCCTCTAGTTCGATGTAAAAGATTATAGATTGCACATACATATACAACACACCACACACACGCACACACACCAGCACACACACCGACCCACTCACACACACACACACACACACACACACAGACCACACACACATACACACCACACACAACCGCACACACACACACACACACCGCATCCACACACACACACACACACACATTGCAGTATATATATATTTTACATATATAATATATTAATAATACACACACAAATATATAACAGTGAGACACACACACACACACCACACACACACCAACACATACACACCACACACACACACACGCAACACACACACACACACACACCACACACACACCCCACACCCACACACACACAAACACACACACACACACACACACACACCCACATATTATTATATATATATATATATATATAATATATATATCTTTATATCATATATATTATCCTGGTTTACACAAACGCAAAACTTAACCGCACACACACACACTTGATATAGAGATATATAATATATATATATATATATATATATACTTATATATATTATATATATATTATTTTACATATATGTATAATAATGTATATATATATATCTATCTATATTATTCAGTATATCTATATACATATATATATATAATTCAATTCTTCTTAAAACTGTCTAAAACCAACTCTGTTGTCACTCCCAAAAGAATCTGTGTCTGCACATTGTATTTAAAACCTTTTTCTCTATTAATGGAACAAGGTGTTATCGAATTTGCATAATTGCGGTTTAGTATTGGGTCGGCTCGCTGCCGTGTGAGCGCCAGATTTCTCTACGTGTTCACGAATGGAGAATTATCGGTCTTTTTCATCCCTTAGTATAGAATGAATAACAGCTTATAACCTGTGGAAATGAAGCCTTGCACTTGTGGCGTTTGAGGTTTGCGTATAATAAATAAAGAAATAAATAAATATATATATATTATATAATATATTTAGATATATATATATATATATATATATATTTAATTACTTATTCTCTTTTAACGGTAGGTTCATGGTCCTGAGCCGCCGTTCACAGCAGTATTTTTTCATGTTGTGATGCTCTTTGAGTGAGAGTAGTGTAGGGGTCCCCAGTTCCTTTCCACAGAGAGTTCTGTGGTACCTTTTTTTTTTTTTTTTTTGTTTTTTTTTTTTTTTTAGGTAATCATTCCCCTCTATTATCCGGCTTGGGACCAGCACGTAACTGGGCTGTGGGTGGCCCACCCAGTGGCCTAGTAGGCAATCAAGGTGATAGTTCTTTCCCAAGGAACTATACTCGCGATCGGTGCCTCGAACCCTCGAATTCAATTGCCGTAGGACAGGTTGGTCCGACGCTCTACCCTTCGACCCAGCGGCCTTGACGAGCATGGGCTTCCATGGATTTTTCTTACAATTTAGAGCGGTGGTTTGCCATTGCCTTCCGCCCATTTTTTTTAGCGTCACCATCTCTATTTACCCTGCACTGGACTTGAGCTGGGCTGGCCACCCAGTGAGCTAGCAACCCTCGAGGTGAAGTTCCTTGCCCAATGGAACAACGCGCCGGTCGGCTGACTCGAACCCTCGCACTCAGATTGCCGTCGTGACAGGTCTTGAGCCCGACGCTCTAACATTCGCCACCGCGGCCCCCAATATATATATATATATATATATATATTATATATATATATATATATTTACATATATCATAAAGACATATTATTAATATAATATTATATTAATATATATATAGATATATAGTATCTATATATTATATCAGTCAATCAAACAGACCGCAAATCGGCCCACCCCTATATAGAGTATATATTAGATATATATATAATATATATGCTAATATCTATAATTGTGTGTGTGTGTGTGTGTGTGTTGTGTGTGTGTGTGTTGTGTGTTGTGTGTGTATGTGTGTGTGTGTTGTGTGTGTGTATGTGTGTTTGTGTGTGGCGTGCGTGTTAACATGTGTGTGTGTGTTTGGTACATGCCAAATTACAATATCTATATATGTATATTATTATATAATATATATATATTATATATATGTATACATTTGTATACATTAACCGTATTAATGTTTGACGTGTATGAAAAGGTATTAATGGAGAATGAATATCTTACATTTGATCGGTTTGATATAAATTCGTCGAGAAACAAAAATACTGTATTTCGAACCGTAAATTACATGTCTTGTATTGTGCGGTATTCTTCTTTATTCAGTCCTTTATACCAATATATATATATATACATATATTATGCTATATATATATATTATGTATATTTATATATACATATATATTCAGGCCAGCGGTGGCCCGAATGGTTAGAGCGTGTCGGACTCACGACTGTACGACGGCAATCTGAGTTCGAGATTTCGAGTCACCAACCGCCGGTTTGTTTCCCTTGGGCAAGAACTTCACCTCGATGCCTGCCTACCACTTGTGGCCAAGCCAGACCCAGTCATTCTGGTCTCCCAAGCGGATAAAATAATACTATATTACCTAAAGGTAACCCGCACTCTCCGGGAAAGGAACTGTGACACTAACCTATTCACTCCAAACACACAACGTGAAAACTGCATTGATTTCATGCGTGACCACGGGCGGCTTTTTCCCCCCCAGGAAAACATGAACCTACCGGTAAATGATGAATGCTATATATATTATAGTATATATATGTATGAATATCTATGATATATATATATATATGATTTTATATATACATATATATATAGTACCTGTGTGTGTGCGCATGTACACACACACACACACACACCGCACACACACACACCGCACACACACACACACACACACACACAAGAAGAACCACACAGAACACCACACACACACCACCACACACGCGCGCGCCGCGCCGCGCGCGGCGCTGTACATAATATACACTCATACTGTATGTATGTAGTTCTTTGCATATAACATTTCATGTAGCATTAGCAGCAGTTTGATAAATGTATTGTTTCAAAACAATAACAATTAAACACTGCATGTTTTTTTTCTTTCTTTTAATTTCTATTTTCTTACTCACCTTTGCGTATAACCTAGATCCGCAAGCACTAACGCTCGAAATAACACACAAACGGACCAATTTCCACTCTTTGTAACGTGGTGAACGATCAATCTCACTCTTGTTTGTCACTGCCCTATTTTTAGATGCATTCAAGGCAAACCTTTTAAAATCGGAAAAAATAGTAGGGATCATTTCGTTACATTGCGACTCTTAAGGGTCAGAAGCAACATGTTACCTACGTGTTATCTTATATTACACATCTACTTGAAGGCTGAAATGTTGTCGCTTCAGTAGCACTCACGCCGCCATTTCCCCTAATTACCACAATTCAACAACGCCTAGCCCTTGTTTACAACAAAGACAAACTCCTGGTTAATGATCATTGTTTTATTTCGCTCTGTATTTGCCTCTCACTAACCGACGTCGTTTTAGTTACGAGGCCAAAATGAAACATATATTACAGCAAAAACTGTGGCATGTTCCTATTTAAGCTTTAGTCCGATGAATAAGTGATATTCATATATTAATACTTCCGCTTTGTCTCGATTAATTGTCGAACCGGATAACAGTCATGGCTCGATCATAAATGCAGATGACTTTAATGCGAGGATTTGTTTCAAATATAGCTTTTCCGGCGTTTGCTCTTTGAAAACAGTACACATGGTTAGAGGATTAAAAGTAAAAAAAAAACAGACAAGCATTATGTATTTCCGCTTGTTCGTTTTACATTTATATGATTCCTTTTGTCTAATTTTATGCATTTATTAGTGGTAGCTACACTTCTGGCTATGTAATTAATCGACAAAGAAAATCAAATTAATTATTAGTAAAAAGCAAGTAACTGATTACTAATATTAATGTAAACAGAAATAAGCAAGATATCGCAGAACCCCCTTTTCTACAGAAGCCATGTAGAAGCATGAATCCTCACTCTGAAGAATTTCTGCAAAATGGCGTCTTCTTGAAAAATAAAATGACCAGAATTTTAATAGTTATATAATACGACAAAACAAGAAATCCCCGACGAACAGTCCCAATTTCTGTTTGCACCTATTATGGTCAAAATTTTTTGGATACAGAGAAAGAACGCAGACTTTGTTAGATGAAAGCGTTTGTCATATATGAATGATGAGCATATTGGTTATGCATCTCAAATACAGACGTCAGTGTTTTAATTCTCTTCAGGATTCAGGATGCGTGCTTTCATTCAAATGGACACTTCATTTAGTTTCAAGTTCTTCCGCTCAGTTCTGTGTGAAATATTTAGTTTACCATAGAAAAATTCTGCAAGCGTACAGACCTGATCGTTCTTTTCTACTTAAATGATAACGAATATAATCGTTAGAGAAATGATATGATACCTTTTCCTACAAGCTCATTGTTTTTTCAGGCATTTAATCAAACGGGTTTATGCCACGCAGATTTTGAAACCTGAAGGAATAAACAATAGTTTTGCACTCCAAAACAGATTTGTGGTTGGTCTGGAAAAAGGATGGTGTGTGTGTGTGTGTGTGGGTGTGTGTGTTGGCGTGTGTGCGAGTGTGTGTGTGAGTGTGTGTGTTGTGGTGTGGTGTGTGTGTGTGTGTGTTGTGTGTGTGTGCTCATTATATAGTGTGTGTGCTGTGTGTGTGGCGTGTGTTGTGGGTTGTGTATGTGTTTGGGTGTGTGTGTGTGTGTGTGTGTGTTTGTGTGTGTGTGTGTGCGTGTGTGTAATTACATATATATAATGTGTTTGTGTGTTTTGGGGTGTGTGTGTACATACATATATATTAATGTGTGTGTGTGTGTGTGAGTTGTGTGTGTGTATGTGTTGTGGTGTACATACATAATATAAGTGTATGTTGTGTGTGTGGTGTGTATACATACTATGATTTAGTGCGAGGGGGGGGGGGGGGGGGGGGGGTTGTGTGTTGTGTATACATACATATATTAAGTGTGTGTGTGTGTGTGTGTGTTGTATGTGTATAGACAAACACGATGTCATATGTTGAGGTTTACTAGGAAATCTACTTTTTGAAAGTGGTCTGAATATTTCTAGAAATCTGGTCAGACCGAAAAATATCTCCTTTTCCTATTCACAAAGTCAGGAAATAACCAAAATTGCAAGAAGGCGAAACACGTTATATATTCACGCGAGGCAAACCGGACATATCTATACCATCCACAGCTAATGCTGTTTCCAAATAAAAGGTATTGCATTTTTGTTCAATGACAATTGTCCTTTTCACACCAATGATCCGACACTAAAAACCGAAAAAGACGGAATATTCATCATTCAGGAATATCGGAAATTTTTTTTTTTGTAAAACAACGGAAATATTTCGCTCTGTGGTACTCGCCATCCCGGTATACACGACGCAACACCACTATCATACACACACACACACACACACACACCCACACACACACAACAGATATATATATATATATCTCTCTATATATATATATATATCTATATATATATACATATATATCCTAATATATATTTTTATAGTATAGTATATATATATATTCTATAGATAATCTATATTATATATGTATATACCACACACATATCCAATATTATAGATATATTAATATATATATATATATTATATATATCTATTATATATATATAGTTATGTTATGTATATCACTACGCCATCATACACGCAACACACACACACACACAAAACACACACACCACACACACACTACACATATACATATATTCATTTATATATATATCTATATATATATATAGATAATATATTATCCTATATATGATATCTATAATATATATTATATGTAATGTATATTTAACTATCTAAACATTGATATATATATAATATATATATTTATATATCTATATATATATAGCTATATATATACATATAATAATATATATTTCTGTATATTTACATATTTAAACTTTGTTATATCTAATACATATATTATTACATATCTATATATATATAGATAGATATATGATATATATCTATATATATATATATATATATAATATCTATATCTTCTTGTGGTGTGTGTGTGTGGTGTGTGTGGTGTGGTGTGGTGTAGTGTAAAAACCAATCATATATGATATATATCTCTATCTATATATAATATAATATATATATATATTATATATATATTTACAATTTAAACATTTGCATAATATATATATATTATCTAATATATTATTATATTATTATATATCCATTACTATATGTATGTATAATACCATTCTATCATGCAATTCATATGTATATGCCTACATTTTGTACCCCATATTTATAAATAATAGATATACTAGATATAGATATATATCATATACTTCACAATAGCTATCTATATCTCTATATATATATATATCCGCTATATATACAGTATAAGTACATAATTTGTATTTACATTTCAAACATTTGTATATATTACACATCCATATATATACATAGATACATGTATAATATTACATATCTATGTATTTACATACTTTGTATACATATATATTACCATCATATATCACTAATATATATATATATAGATATTATATATTCTATATATATTATATATATTATAGAATATATATATATTATATATATAAGAAAAATCCACAATACAAAATTAGCTTTATTGTAAATGAACTATATGTAATATAGGAATTTATGTAATATAGTATATATATATATATATATATATCATTATATATATTTATATTATATATCATATTATATATATATATGTATGTAATGTTTCACACACACACACACACAGGACACACACACCACAAACGACACACAGCACACACACAACAACCCACACACACACAACACCACACCACCACACACACCATATAATATATATAAATATTATATATATCTATATAATATATATATCTATATATATATATTATATCTATATATATATTAACGTATCATTGCGAGATGTATAAAAGGTTATGAATGAGAATGATGTCTCCACAATACAAGTGGATGTATTTGACCGGTTTCGATTGTGTCTGCTAAGGTTTCGATTTGTGTCCTTTGTAGTTATGTAGGTATGTATTTTTGTATATGTATATAATTCATTCATACATACACACACACACAACACACCCAACACACACACCCACACACACACAACACACCACACACACACACACCACACACACAACACAAACGATATATATATTAGAATAATAATCTATAATATATATATATATATACTATATATATATTATATAGTATATCTATATTACATATACATATCCAGAATATCTCTATATATATTAATTATATATATATAGCATATCAAGATATATATAGATATATATATGTATATATATGTATTTGTATACATACAGACACCAGCCCTAGTTTATGCGGGACCGGATTTCCAAACAAAACTGATACAGAACCCCACGTATAACTCGTCTCGACGCGGACTCACTGCACTTTAATAGCATTAACCGACGCAAAACATGTAGGTTCAGTCTCTTTGTCCGTAGAAGACTGAGGAAAGTAAGTGACTTTCCTCTTAAATTCAATTTGTTCATGAAGAGTCCAATCAATTATCAAATTTTCTCTGACCAAGTTTCGAATGGGACAATTAACTTGATTGAGAACAAGGCAATGTACGAGGCAAGATGAAAGCAAGAGCGACAAAGACGCCAACAAGAATAAATACTTCAAACTCAATTATTTTCAAATAGAACACAAGTTCCTAAACGAAAATACATACACAATATATACTTAGATATATACATGTATATTCTTGTATATAAATAATTAGATATATACATGTATAGATATATATATATATATATTATATATATATATATCATATATATATATATATATATATATATATATTTATATAGAATAATATAAATATATATATATATATTATATATATCTACATTAGTATATATACTATATATATAAGATATTATATAATGTAGATATATAATATTATACTCTCTATATATATATATATAATTATTTATTTAGCATACACACACACACACAAGTTGGCACACCACACACACCCAACACATACACACACACACACACACACACACAACACAGCCACACCCACACACACACACACACACAGACTCACCGCACCCACACACAACAAACCCCACCACACACACACACACACACACACACACAAACACATATAATATATATTATGTATATAATATATATATATATATATATATATATATATATTAGATAGTACATATATATAGAAGATATACCAGTATCATATATAGTCTATATATATCTTATATATCTCTATATCTATATATCTATATATATATCTTTATATAGAGAGCGACGATAGAGAGAGCGCGAGATAGAGGAGAGAGAAGAGAGAGAGAGAGAGAGAGAGAGAGAGAGAGTAGAGAGAGAAGAGAAGAGAAGAGAGAGAGAGAGAGAGAGAGATAGATAAAGATAGATAGAGATAAGAGAGCATTACAAATATAAATTTAATATAATTACCATTATGGTGTACTTATTCCTCTATTCTTTTCTGTTTTTTTTGCCATCATTTTTTAATCCTATAATATTATAATATTATCATATAATATATATATATATTATTATATATATATATATATAATATATTATATATATATATTATGATATGTATATATATATATAGATAATATATAGATATATATATATATATGTAGTATGTATGTTAAGTATATATATGTATATACAATTATATCGGTTATATAGCTAGCTAGCTTCGGCTAGTATAGAAGAGATACTACATATATATATATATATATATATATATATATAGTATATATATACATATATAAATAGAGATATATGACATGTATTTATTATATATATATATAATTATAATTATATTATATATCGTATATACACATATAGGTATATATATACATATCATAACACGTCATTTATGTATATATATACATATGATCATACCATATATACATATATAATGTATCTTATGCATCTATATATGTAATATATATATATACTTTCATATATTGTAATATGTTCTTTGCCTATATATACAGTCTATATTATAGTTATCTAGTATATATAAATATATTATATATATATATAGTATATTATTATATATATAAATATTATATTATATATATATATATATATAATATATATATATATACACCAAATATACTCTGTATATATAAATATATATATATACATTATATATACATATATACATATAATAATATATAATATAGTATATATATAATTATACATAGCTACATCTCAATAACGTATGCTCATATTGACACCGTGACCTCTCCAACCATCCTCGCGACGCAACTCGATCCTTGCGCCTTTTCTTTCCACTGTGTACATCGACAGCTCGCAAATAATCTTTGATGTTTGTCCGCTCAGTCCCCTTGTCTTTCGGTTTTGCTCTTCCTCTGTTTCCATCACCATTCCTGTCCACAGTTTTTCTCAATAACTTTACTTCCATACATGAACCAATAAACTTTAGTTTCCTTTTTGTTTCAAGATTGTCCAACGGCCGTCTTTACAATTTCTTTTTCTCAGCACTTCTCATTCGTTTTTCTTTTCTGTCGCATTTAAACGTAGTACTCGCTGTAACACCACATTTCAAAACTATTGACTTTTTTATTCTTCTTCTTCAGTACCAACCTCAGAAACATGACCCAATTGGGAAACGAATGAGTTCAATATCCTCAGCTTTGTCCTAAGATATAGCTTCGTCTTTTCCAATTGTTTGAAGAGCAACTGTGGCGTTTTTTTTTGGCCCCCCCAAAAAAAAATAAAATTGGGGGGGTAATATCTTATTTTTATCTCCGGTGAATCATCATATGTATTAGCTAAACCCAGCTCCAAGATAATGAACTCATTTCACGTTTCCACAACCCTCCATTGCTTGAACATGTCATCTCATTCATTGCCGTACTTCGAATCTTTATGATCTTAGTTTTTTTTTTGGCCTGAAGAAACAGACCGCCTTTTCGCTTGCTTCTCTACTTTATCTAGTAGTTTTAGTAGTTCAATGATACTGCTGGCGATTAAAACTATATCATCGGCGTATCTAGATTTATATTTTGTATCCCCCAAACGTCTACAGTTCCTTCAAAATTCTCTAGAGCACCTCATAATGCTTCAGAATACATATTTAAAAAGGTGCGGAGACAGAATGCAACCGTCGCACTCCTTTTTTGCCTTCGAACCATTCTGTAAACCATAAGTGGTTCTTACAGTTGCTTGTTTTTGGTCATACATGGCTTTATTAGTGGGGTGATGTGTTTGGAAATTTCATATCGTTCATGTTATTCCAGAGGATCAACAGTATCAAAAAACTTCGAGTAATCGATGAAAACACAGGTAATGTATAATATATAAAATATATATATATATAATATATATAATATATAATAATATATATATAGATATTATATATACACATATAAAATAATATATATATATATATATATATATATATATATTTGTGTTTTATATATACATATCTATTATCTATCTATCTATCTATTATCTATCTATCTATCTATATATATATAATATATATATATTATATGGTAACATAATCATCATCATCAAGGGGTAACGCCGACGGGGCGCATGGCCGCATCCACCCTTCGCTTCCAGCCACGAGGATCCCTCGAGGCGAGTCTCCAGGGAGGCACACGGCCCATCTCTAGTTCCCCACGGGCAGGTTTCGTCGAGTGCCCAAGCCATGATCTCCTAGGACGTCCCACAGGTTTTCCTCCACCCAGGGTTGTCTCGCAGAGAGACAACCCGGTGAGCAGGGTCGTCCATAGGGAGGCGAGCAGGTGGCCAATAGCCCGAGTTGGCGATCCCGGATTATGCAAGTAACAGGTCCATGCCGGTCTCACGGTGTTAACCCCCGGTTGGACACGTGGTCCTGCCAAAAGTACCCCCTGATCCGGCGAAGGGACTTGTTACAAAAAAAGGGATCAAGGCGAGACTCCAAGGCACTGGATAGCGTCCAGGTTTCGCTTCCATAGAGCAAAACTGGAAGTATCAAGGCCTTGAAGACCGCAGCTT
>NW_023661068.1:0-18192 GCF_015228065.2 Penaeus monodon
TAAAAAAATAATAATAATAATTTAAAAATTTAAAAATAATAAATAATAAAAAATAATAAAAAATGATAAATAAAATAATAAAACATTTATAACAAAATAAAATTTTCACTGTCCCTTATTTAAAATGGTAAAAAATATGGTAATAATATCCGTAAAGATGATAGTAATAAAAAATATAGAATTCGATTTAAAAAACAACAACAAAAAAAGTATAATTAAAAAAAACTATAAAAATAAATTAAAAGACAACAATGAAAAATAATAGTAATATTAAAAAAATAGTAATAATAATGATTTAAATTTGAATTATTTCTAATCATAAAAAATATTAAAAAAAAATATATCAAAAAAGCGAGGCGGGAAAAAAAACCCGAAAATTTTTAGTGTTCATATCATGCAGCACGAAAAATTTACCTTTTTCCCCTTTTTCTTTTTTTTTTATTTTTGTTTTTTTTTTCTCCAAGAGATAGATAAAAATAAAATCGTTTTCAATAAAAAACGTCCTTTAAGGAAAATCTCCCCTTTCCCCTTTTTTGAGGGGTTTTCCCCTTTTTTTGGGTTATATTTCCCTTTTTCTAAATCTCTGGGCATGGTACCCGGGTTTTGGGGGATTTGTGGAAAAGTTTAAATTTGGGAAAATATTTTAAAAAAATAAAATTGAAAAAAATTATGGTCATTAAGGGGAAAAAGCTTTAAAAAAAGTTTCTGCCTTTTTTTTTTTCGTCGGGGGTTCCCCTTTTATTGAAAAAAATTATTAAAATCGTGTGGGCCCAAAGTGCAATGACAAATTTTTTAATCAGGGCCCCATTGAAAGGTTTAAATTTTGGGGACTCTAATTTATTATTTGGGTCCCTTTATGTCACAAAGCCAAAAGTTGGGGAAAAAGGAAAAACTTATGAAATTTATGGGGTCCCGTAATATAATATATATATAATTTTATATATATATATATATTATTATATATAATTTTATATATTATAATATATAAAACATAATTTTTATATATTATATATATACATTTTATATTTTATATGTTTTATTTTATATATAAAATTAAAATTTTTTTTTTTTTATATATTATATATATATATATAAATTATAATTTTTTATAAAAAGTGTGTTTTGGGGGGGGTGTGTGTGTGTGTGTGGGTGTGTGTGTGTTGGGGTGTTTTTTGGTGCGTTTGTGTGTGGTCTACCATATATACAAAAATTTCACATATTTTTTTTTAAAACATCCAAAATATATTATATATATATTAATATAATATATATATATATTATAATAATATATATATAATATTAGTATGTATTGTATGTATGTATACTAATTTTATACATATACATATATATATATATATATATATTTAAAATATATAATTTTATATATATATATAATATATAACAAACACAAACCACACACCACACACACAAAACATAAATATATGCATATAAAAAATAAATATATATATAATATATTATATAATATATATATAAAATATTATATATATATATATATATATATATAATAAAGTACAATATAAATTGTATAATTGTATATATGATATGTATCTCTAGATACTATATACATACAACACATTTCACACACACATTCTATAATATTTTATATATATAATAAATATAATTGATATTATAGTTAATCTATAGATTATAGTAAATGTTTATTATATACACTATATATTATATATTATATTTTATAAATATGTTTTAATATATATTATATAAATTAAAATATTAATAATTAAAATTAATATAGAATTTATTTTATATATTGGGTAAAAAAAATGGTTCAATTTTTTAAAATGTAAATGGGTAAAAATACCCGTAAAAATTTATTACAATATACATAAATGATATGAAGTTTTATTTATATATATATAATATATAGATATATATTAATAATTATATAGTATTATATTGTTTAAAAAAATATAAATATGTGAACATTATAATATATATTAAAATATAAATATATATAATAAAATATATATATTAAATAGTAAATATAAATAATAATATTATTAAATATAAAAATAATATAATATACAAGCCCACCAAACACAACAACACAACACCACACACACCACCCACACAATAAAAATATATGGGCCCAATAATTAAATAAATATATTATATAACAAAATATATATATACTAAATATATTATTTTAATATATATTATAAATATTAATAAAATATTATTATGAACATATATTATTTTAAAATTAAGATTATATTAAAAGGTTAGCAATATTTACATGTTTTTTGTAAAAGAAATTAAATTGGGTTAAAATAAATATTGCATAATGTTAAAAATCGTCTAAGATACATAAAATTAATTTTACATACACACATACACACACACCAATCTATTATAATATCATATAATAATTATTATACTAATTAATAATAGTATATTAAATATTATATTAATATAAATATAAATATATTAATACATTAAATATACACACATTTTTTTTTTTATTTTAAAACATACATATTTAATAAATTGGAAAAAAATATATTAATAATTTGGGTAATGGTTAAAATAAAATTAAAATGGTACTGGTATATATTATAGAACACCCACATGGTTAATGCATTAATAATATAATTATAATAATATTATAATATAATTATATATTATAAATGATATATTATTATAATTTAATATGATATTATATTATACATTAAATGTTATTATATAATAATATTATAATATATCTATTAATATTAGATATTAAAAAAAATAGTATAATAATTATATATATTAATATATATAATATTATATATGGCCGGGTTGGGGTTGGTGGTGGGCGGGTTTGGTGTGGGTTTTAAATAATTATATAATTATACCATATATAAAAGATATATATATGATTAATTTATCGAATTATTATTATATATATATATATATATATTAATAAATATTATAATTAAAATCTATTAAATAATGTAATATATAATATATTATATATATATAAGTTCCCGGTTGGGTGTGTGGGGGGTTGGTGTTTTTGGTTATAATATATATTATAATACATTATTAATCATAATAAAAAGAAAAAAAAAAAAAAAAATGGGGGGGGGGGTTTTGGGGGGGGGGGTAAATAAAAAAAAAAAGTGTGTTGGGTTGTTTTTTGTTGTGTTGTGGGGTGTGTGTTGTGTGTTGGGGTTTTGTTTGGGGGTTTGTTTTTTGGGGTTGGGGGGGTGTGGGGGGTGTGGTTTTGTGGGTTGTTGTGTGTGTGTGTTTTGGGGTTTTGTGTGGGTGTTTTGTTTGGTTTTGGGGGTGGGGTGTGGTGTGATTAAATAAATTTTCCTGTGTCTAAAAAAAAAGGCCCCGTTCCCCCCCCCGAAAACCAGCTTCGTTTTTTCGCGGAAAACCTAATCTCCCCAATGGTTTGTTGTTGTGGGACAAAACTTTTTTTCCCCCCTCCCCGAAAAATGTTTAAGTATAAATGGAATCCAAACGCAGCCCTGCGGGGGCCTACTCCGCGCAAAAAAGGGGGCCCTCCTGTCCCTCTAAAACCCTTTGACGTCCAAGATAAAAAAAGCGGGGTGGATTTTTTAATGCTTTTTTTGGGTTGGAAAAATTCCTTTGAATTTCGACGGAAATTCATTATCTGGAAAAAAAAAAAAAAAAAAAAGTGGTGGGCCTGATGGTGTGGGGGGGAATTGTTAGTGTTAAATGTAAATATTTAGGTTTGCCCCTGTTTTTTCTGGCAAGAAAAAAAAATCGTTTTTTCGAACGAAAAAGTAAAAAAAAAAAAAATTTTTTTTTTTTTTTTTTTTTGGGGGGTTTTTTTTTTTTTTTTTTTTTTTTTTTTTTTTTCCCCCCCCCCCCCCCCCCCCCCTTTTTTTTGGGAAAAAAAAAAAAATGCCCCCCCCCAAAAAAAACCCTTTTTGGGGGAAAAAACCCCCCAAAAAAAAACCCCAAAAAAAAAAACCCCCCCCTAAAAAAAAAAAAAAACCCCCCACCCCAAAAAAAACCCCCCCCCAAAAACCCCAAAACCCCAAATTTTAAAAAAAAAAAAATTTTTTTTTTTTTAAAAAAAATTTATTTTAAAAAAAAATTTTTTGGGGGGGGTTTTTTTTGGGGGGGAGGGGGAAAAAGGGGGGGAAAAAGGGGGGGGGTATTTTTTTAAAAAAAAAAAATTTTTGTTTTTTGGGGTTTTTTTTTTTTTTTTTTGTGGTTTTTGGGGTTTTTTTTTTTTTTTGGGGGGGGTTTTTTGGGGGTTTTTTTTTTTTTTTTTTTGGGGGGGGTTTTTTGTTTGTTTTGGGGTTTGGGGGGGGGTTTTTTTTTTTTTTTTGGGGGGGGGCCCGGGGGTTTTTTGGGGGGGAAATTTTTTTTCCCCTTTTTTTTTAAAAAAAACCCCCCTTTTTCCCCCCATTAAACCGGGGGGGGGATTTTTTAAAAATTTTAGTTTGGTTTTTTTTTTTTTTTTTTTTTTTTTTTTTTTTTTTTTTTTTTTTTTTTGTTTTTTTTTTTTTTTTTATTAATTTTTAATTAAATTTTTTTTTTTAAAATTTTAAAAAATTTTAAATTTTTTATTTGTTTTTTTTATTATTTTTTTATAAACCATTAATAATATTATATAAAAATTAATTTTTTTAATTATTATTTTTTAAATTTTTTTTAAAATTTTTTAATTTTTTTTTTTATTTTATTTATTTTTTATTAATTTTTAATTTTTATCATTATCCCCAATTTTTTTTAAATTTTTTTTTTAATTTTAATTTTTTAATTTTTTTAATTTTTAAAAAAAAAAAAAAATTTATTTTAAAAAATTAAATTTTTTTTTTTAATTAAAATTTTTTTAAATTATTAAAAAATTTTTTAATTTTTTTTATTTTAAATTTTTTTATTTATTAAAAATTATTTTTTATATTTATTTTTTTTAATTTTAAATTTAAAATTTTTTTTTTAAAATTTTTTTTTATAAATATTAATTTATTTATTTTTTAAAAATTATTTTTTATTTTAAAATTTATTAAAAATTTTTAAAATTAAAATTTAAAATTTTTTTTTGTTTTTTTTTAAAATAAAAAAAATTTTTAAAATAAAATAATTAAATTTTAAATTTTAAAAAAAAATAAATAAAAAATTTTAAAAATAAATTTAATAAATTAAAATTTATTAATTTAAATTTATTTTTTTTAAAAAATTATTTTTATTAAATTTAAATTAAAAATTTTTTTTATTTTCATAATTTATTTTTTGGGTTTTTATTTTTTTTTTAAATTAAATTTTATTAAAAAAATTTTTTTAAAAACATTAAATTTTTTTTTATTAAATTTTCATTTTTAAAAATTTATATTTTAAAAAAATTTTTTTTTTCAAATTAAAATTTTATTTTTTTTATTATTAAAATTATTATATTATTATTTAAATAAAAATTTTTATTAAAAAAATTTTTTTTAATTTTATAAAAATTATTTTTTAATTTTAAAAAAATTTTTTAATATTTTTTTAACATTTTTTGTTTTAAATTTTTTAATTAAATTTTTTTTATTTTTTTTTATTCCCTTAAAATTAAAAAAACATTTTTTATTTTTTAATTAAAAAAAAATTAATTTATTAATTATTTAAAAAAAATTTTATTATTTTAAAAAAATTATTTTTATTTTAAATTTAAAATTATTTTTTTTTAAATTATTAAAATTTAATTTTTTAAATTTAAAAAAAAAAACTTTATTTTTTTAAAAAATTTTTAAAAATTAATATTTAAAAAAATTAAAATATTTATTTAAAAATATTTTTTTTATTAATTAATTAAAAATTTTTTTTTATTTTTAATTAAAAAAATTTAAAATTTTTAAAAAAAAAATATTAAAAAACAAAAATATTAAAAAAAAAATAAAAATAAAAAATATATATATAAAAATTAATATTTTTTATTTTTTTTTTATTTATTTATTTTAAAAAAAAAATTATTAATTTATTATTAATTTTTTTTTTAAAAAAATATTTATATTTTTTTTTTAAAATTTTTTATTTATTTTTTTAAAATTTTTTTAAAATTTTTTATTTTTTTTTTTATTTTATTTTAAAATTTTATTTTTTATTAAAATTTTTTTATTTAATTAAAAATTTTTTTTAAAATTTTTTAAAATTAAAATAATAAAATTGTAATAAAAATAACCAAATAAATAATAAAAATAATTAAATAAATTATAAAAATAAATAAAATTAAAAATTTAAAAAAATTTTTAAAAAAGTTTAAATTTTTTTAAAAAATAATAAAAAATAAAAAAAAAAATTAATAAAAAAATTAAAAAAAATAATAATAATTAAAAATAATTTAAAAAATTAATAATAAAAAAATAATAAAATTTTTTAAAAAAAAAAAAATAATAATATTTAAAAAATTTAAAAAAAATAAAAAAAAAAAAATAAAAATTTTAAAATTAAAAATAAGAAAAAATAAAAAAAAAAATTAATAATAAAAAAATAATAAAAATAAAAAAAAATAAAATCAATAATGAAAATAAAAAAATAATAATAATTTAAAAAATAATAAAAAAATTTAAAAAAAAAATAAAAAATAAATTTTTTTATTTTTTAAAAAATTTTTTAAAAATTTTTATAATAAAATTTTTTAAAAAAATTAAAAAAATTTTTATTATATTTTAAAAAAAAAAAAAAAATAAAAAAAAATTTTAAAATAAAAAAAAAAAAATAATAATATAAAATAATTTAAAATAAAAAAAAAAAAAATAAAATTGAATTTTAAAAAAAATTAAAAAATTTTAAAAAAAAAAATAATAATAATTTAAAATAAATTTAAAAATAAAAAAAAATAAAATAATAAATTTTTTATGATTTAAAAGGGGTTAAAATAATGATTTAAAAAAATAAATGGGAAAAAAAATAAAAAATAATAATAAAAAATAATTTAATTTTTTAAATTTTTTTAATAATTTAAAAAAATAAAAAGTTTTTAATAAAAAAAAAATATTATAATTTAAATAATAAAAATTTAAAATTTAATAATAATTTAAAAAAAAACAATAATAATTTAAAAAAAATTTAAAAAAAAAAAAAAAAAAAAATAAATAAAATTTTAAAAAATTTTTTTTATTTAAAAAAAAAATTTTAATTTTTTTAAAAATTTTTTAAAAAATTTTTTTTAAAAAATTAAAAAAATTTTTTTTTTAAAAAAAATTAAAAAAAATAATAAAAAATAATAAAAAAAAAATTTAAAAATAAAAAAAAAAAAAAAAAAAAATAAAAAAAAATAAGAAAAAAAAAAAATTTTTATAAAAATATAAAATTTAAATTTAATTTAAAAAAATAAAAAAAAAATAAAATAAAAAAAAATAAAAAAATAAAATAATTTTTTTTAAAACAAAAAATTAACAAATTATAAAAGTTAAAAGGGGGGCAAAATTATTTATAAATAAATTTAATGATTTTTTTAAAATTATTTGTAAAAAATAAAAAAAAATTTAAATTATAAAAAATAAAAAAATTTTAAAAAAAAAAAAAAAAGTTAAAAAAATTTTTTAAAATAATAAATAATAATAAATAATAAATTTAAAATAAAAATAATTTTAATAAATAAATTTTAAAATTAAACAATAATTTAAAAATTTAAAAAAAATAATAATTTTAAAAAAATAAAATAAATAATAAATTTAATTAAAATTAAAAACCCTAAAAAAAAAAATTGAAAAGAAAGGGGTGATGAAAAGGGTTGATTTACAAAAGATTTATAAAATTATTGTGGGTAATAATCAATTTTAAAAAAAAATTTAAAATAAAAATAACAAAAAAATTTTTTTTTTAAAAATTTAATTTTCAAATTTTAAAAAAGAAAAAATTAAAATTAAATTAATTAAAAGAAAAATTTTTTAAAAAAATATTAAAAATTAAATAAAAATATAATTAAAAAATTTTAATTTAAAAAAAAATTTAAATAAAATTAATAATTAAACTCTAAAAAATAAAAATTTAAAACCCCTAAATTTTTATACTTTTTTTTTTTATTTTTTTTTTATGAGTTTTTTTTTTTACTATACTAAAAATTTATATTTACCCCCGTTCCCCCCCTTTTTTTTTTATTGGTTATCACAGGTTTTTTTTAATCCATTTTTTTTAATATTTTTAAAAGGGTTTTTTTTAAAATATCTATCATTACTATTAATTTCACCCCCCTTAGTTCCCCCCTGGGGAAAAATACAGACCCACAAAAAAACATAGATATAAAAAAAATTTTTAATTCAAAAATTTAAAAAGGGAATTTTTAACCAAAAATAACCCGGTTTTTTTTTTTTTTTGGGGGTTGAACGCACAAAAAAAAAGGGAACATGGGGAAAAGGGCCCCAAAAAAAAAAAAACAAAACAAGGGCGATAAATTTTTTTTGCAAAGTTCCTTTCTTTTCCCTAGTTTTTTAAAAAACAGGGTTTTTGGGGCCCCTGTCCCCCCACCCCCAATTCTCAACCCCCAAATAAACCCCATTCCCCCCAAACCCCCCTACCCCCCTTTTTCCACTTTTCCCCCTTCCTGGGTTTAAAATGCCGTTAAATTCGTTGTTAAAAGTTTGCCCCTTTTTTTGCGCCCTTTAAAGGGTTTCCCAAAAAATTACAGTTAATAATTTACCATGAAAAAAAAAAACCCCCCTTTAAAGGGGTGAATTTTTAAAGTTTTTTTTAGCGCCAAACCCCCGCTACATAATTTAAGTAATTTTTTTGCCCAAAGAAACCCCGCTAAAACAAAAAAAATTTCCATGTCCCCCCCCAAAAAGGGCCCTACAAAAAAAATAAAAAAATTTTTTTTTTTCCCCCTGGGGTTTTTATTTTTTCAAAAAAAGAAACTAGATGGTTAAATTTTCTTTTTTTAAAATTTTTGCAAAAGGGGCAAATTATTGGGTTTTTTTAAGTTTAAATTTTTGGTTTTTAACAAAGCCCGGGACCAAAGAGAAAGAATTTTTGGGTTTTGGGGGTCCCGTATTTTTCACCGGGGCCCCCCAAAAAGGGGGGGGAAAGAAATAAAAAAACAAAAAAAAAAAAAAAAACAATACCTCCCAGGTAAGAAATTTTTTCAATAGTCCCCCCAAATTTTTTAAAAATTTTAAATAAAATTCCCCCTTCAAAACCCCCCAAAGGGGAAATTGGGGGGGGGCCCCAAAACCCCTGCTTAGCTTTTTTGTGCCCCCCCCGACCCAAAAAAAAGATTTAATAAAGAAAAAAAAAAAACCGAGGGGACATGGGGGAAAAGTGGTCCCCCCGGCAAGCAAGAAAACCAGGCGGGGGGGCCGGCCCCAGCCCCCCAAAAAATCCCCCTTAATTTTTTTTTTTTAAAATTTTTTTTTTTTTTTTTTTAAAACAAATTAAATTTTTTTTATTTTTTAAAAAAAAAAGACAAGAACAGAGAAAATTTAGATTTTAACAGAAAAGACCGTTAGGGGGTTTTTTTTTTTAAAAATTTTGTTTTGAAAAAAGCAAAAACAAAAATTTTTTTTTTTTTTTTAAAAAAAACAATTTTTTTTTTTCCGTAAAATTTTAAGCTGAAAATATGATTTTTTCCCTTTCCCCCCTTAGGGGTTTTGGGGGGGGAAAAAAACATTGCTAAGGTTTTTGCCCCCGGAATTTGGTGGAAAAAAAAAAAAAAGAAAAATTGGTTTTGTTTTTTTTTTTCCCAAAAAACATTTGAAACGGGGCCCCTTTCATTTTTTGGGCAAGGTATTATTTTTTAATTTTACACATTAAAATTTTTCCCTATATTGTGTAATTAAAAAAAAGCAGGCCAAAAGGGGAAAAAATAAATAAAAAACGATTTGGGTTTTTTTAAGTAAATTTGTTTTGAAAGGAAAAATTTTTTGGGGGGACAGCAACAACTTTCCCGGGTTTTTAACTTTGGGTTATTTTCCTTCAAATTTCAATTCCTTTCCCAAAATTTTTTGGGTTTTTTTTGTTTATGTTTTTAAAAAAATTTAAAAGTTTGTTCCCTTTTCAAAACATTGAAAAAAAAACTTAAATTTTTCCCCTTCACTGGGGACTAATTCCCAAAAATTTTAAGGAAAAAGAATTGGCCCCACATATATCCCAGGAAAAAAAAAAAAGTTTTTTTTAAAAAATAAAATTAAAAAAAAATTTTCGGAGGGAAAAAAAAATTTTCCCCCCCCAAACAAAAAAAAACAAAAGAAGTAAAAATTTTTGCCCGGAAACAACAAGGAGCAAAACCATGAAAGGGGGTTTAAATTTCCCCTAAATTTGCACAAACAATTTAGGGCCACAACCTTTTTTTTTTCCCAAAAAAAAAAACCCGGAAATTCCGGAAAAAACAAAGGGGACACCCAAAAACAAACAAACAAAACCACCCAAACCGAACCAAAACAACAAAAGGAAAACCAAAAACCAAAGCCCCAATAACCCCCCCCGCTACTTTTTTTCCCATTTCTTTCCCCATTTTTTCCCTTTTTTTTTTTCCCCCCAAACCAAACCCCTTAAAACAATAACCGGGCCACCCAAAAAAAGGGAAGGAGTGGGGGATTTTGGGGGGGGGGGGGGGGGGGGGGGGTGTTTTTTTTGGGACCCGGAAAAAAAATTTTTTAAAAAAAAGGGAAAAAAAAAAAAAAAAAAAAAAAAAAAAAAAAAAAAAAAAAAAAAAAAAAAAAAAAAAAAATTTCGTCGGAAAAATCAAAGGACTTTTGCCTTAAAACAGAGCATTTTTAATTAATCCAATCGCCTTTTTTTTTTATCTTGACGTTCAACAGAGGGTTAGGGAAAACAGAAGGGGCCCCCAATGCCGCCGAGTAAAGGGCCCCCGCAGCGGGGTTTTACGTTTTTTTAGAATCCATTTTTAAACTTTTTCAAATATTTCAGGGAGGGAAAAAAAAAAAAAAAAGTTTGTCCCCACAAACAAACAAAAAAACCAAACCCCTGAGGGAAAGAAATTTAAAACCGGGTCACCGCGGAAACACGAAGGGCTAGTGGGGACTCGAGGGGAAAAAAACGGGGGGGCCCTTATTTTAGACACAAGGAAAAAAAAAATTTAATTCCACCACCAACACCCCCAAAACACCCCACCGCCACCACCACCCACAAAAACCCACACCAACACCCACACAAACAACAACCAACACACCACCCAACACCACCCCCACACCCCACCCCAACCAACACCCACACAAACCCCACACACACACCCAACAACAAACACAACACCAACACAACACCAACCCCAAAAACCAACACAAAACACAACCCAACCCACCACCAAACATTTCTCTCCCTCTCTCCATTTCTCCCCCTTTTCTCTCCTATTTTTTCCCTTCCTTTTTCTCTTCTCTCCCTCTTTTTCTCTACCCCCTCCTCCCCCCCCCCCCACAAACAAAACACCAACACCACACATTAATATTTTTAATTTTGAGTGGGGTGAGTTTGGGGTTTTTTTGTTTGTTGGGGGGGGGGGGGGGGGGGTTTTTGTTTGGGGCGTAATTCTTTTTGTATGTGGTGGTGGTTTGTTGTTTTGTTGGTTTGTGTGGGTTGGTTTTTGTTTGGGTTGGGGGGGTGTGTGTGGGGGTTGGTGTTTTTTTTTTTATGGTGTGTGTTTTTTTTGTGTGTTTTTTTTATGGTGTGGGGTTTGTTTTTTTTGTTTTGTGTGTGTTTGTGTTGTTTTGTTGGGGGTGGTTGGGGTCCCACCCCGCACGTGCCCGCTTGTTGTTTTGTGGGTTTGGTGGGTTGGGGGGGTGGGTGTGTGGGGGTGTGTTGCGTTTTGAGTGGTTTTTTTTTTTGTTTTTGTGCGTGTTTGTTGGTTGGGTTTGTTGGTTTGGTGTTTGTTGGGGGGGTTTGTGGGTGTGGGGGTTGTTTTGGTTTGGTGTGGTTGGTGGTTGTGTGGGGTTTTTTGTGGGGGTGGTGTGGGTTTTGGTGTGTGTTGTGTGTTTTGTTGGGGGTGGAGGGGAGTGAGTGGGTTTAATTTCATTAATAATTTTAATAATTTTAATAAAATATAATTTTATTATATAATATAAAATTAATAATTATTTTAAATTTTTAATAATATATGTTAATATAAAATATTATAACAACCAAACACACAACACGCATATTTAATATATTATAAATAAATATATTAATATAAATTAATTTTAAAATATATTTAATATAATATTATATTAATTATATATATATTATATTATATATTTAATTTAAAAATATTTTTTTTAATAATATATATATATACCCCAAAACAAAACACACAAACGGCTAAAATATATTATAATTTTTATATTATATATATTATAATTATTATTTAAAAATAAAATATTATATAATATATAATTTTATATCTTATATTATATTAAATATTAATAATATAATATATATTTTATATAATATTTAATAATATACAAAAAATTAATATATTATTTAAAATTTAATAATAATTGGCCATACAGTTGTGTTCTATTATATAACATTAACATATTTAATTTTAAAATAAAATTAAATATATAAGTCTATATAATTAATGTTTAAATTAAAAAAGTTGGTTTTATTTTAAAATTAATAAATATTATTAATATATATATAATATTAATATTATAATATTATATTAATAAAATTTAAAAAATATAATTTTATAAAAGGTTTTTTTGTGTGTTTATTTTGTGGGTAATGGGTTTTTATGTAAAAACTTAAAGAGAAAATTTACAAATATGGGCAATATATTAATATATACACATGGTAATATGTAAAATGTTTTTTTTTTATTAAAATATATATTTTATTATAAATAAAAATTTTATAATATAATAATATTTAATATTTTTATAAATTTTTATTTAAAATTATATATATATAATATTTTTTTATTTATTGGCATTTTTTTTTAGTGGGTGGGTGGGTGTGGTTTTTTTGTTTTTGGGGTTGTGGGTGTGTGTTTGGGGTGTTTTGGGGTTTAAAATATTATTATATATTTAATATTATTATATAAAATTATAACTATTAATATTTTTAAAAAAATATATTATATAATTATATAATTTTAATATATAAAAAACATTTTTATATATATCTATAAATATTATATATTAATATAATATAATTATAAATTATATTATTTATTTAATATTTTTATTAATGGTATTAATTTTTTACGTTATAACATACATACAAAACATACAATTTTTATAAATTTTTAATATTTTATATTATATATATTTATATATATTTATTTACCCTAAAATAATTAAATATATATATATTATATAATATTTTTTATATATAAAATATATATAGTATAATTATATATAATTTATATTATAAAAATACAAAATTAAAAAATAATTAACTTTTTAATTATAATAATTTAATAATTTTATATATATATATATATATATATTATATTAATATAAGAATAAATTATTATATAAATAATTTATATTGTTTTATATTTGGGTTAATTTTTGTTTTAATTATATATTATATATATTTTATAATAATTATAAACATAATTTTAATAATATAAATATTATAAAAAAAATTAATATTATAATTATTATATTATATTATTTATTTAAATAATTTATAATTATTTTTATAATATTATTATTTAAAATATATATTAATTTATAAATTATTTTAATAAAATTTTTTATTTAATCTAAATATATTTTTTTTTTTGGGGTTGTTGTGGGTGCGTTGGGGGTAAATAATTTATATATTTTTATATTATATATTATTATATATATATTATAAAAATTTATTATATAATAATTTTTATTTATATTATTATAATTTTTTATTTAATTATATATTTTAAATTTAATATTTTTATATTATATAAAATAATTAATATATATTAATTTTAATATAAATTTTAAAAAAAATAAAATATGTATGTTTAATATTTTTTGTAAAAATATATGTTTTTTGTTTTGGGGGGGACCACACCAAAAAACGCAAAACACACACAACAACAAACACAAAAAACCAAAACAAAACACACAAACCCCCCCCCCCAAAAAAAAAAAAAAAAAAAAAAAAAAAAATTAAATTTTTTAAAAATATTTATTAAATTTTTAATTAAAATTTTAAATAATGATAATATATATAACATATAAATTTAAAAACATTTTTAAATTTTATATTTTTTTTTAAATTTAATGGTTAAATAAAATTATTTAAATTAATTTTTATCTAAATTATATTATTTTATAATTTTTATTTATATAATAATATTAATAAAATATTTACCCGGACCCCTAAAATTTTTCAATAAAACCTTTTCCTTTTCCAAAAACCAAATTTTTGGCATTTTGACATCAATGACCAAATAAAAGATTTAGCCAAGGGCTCAAAAATTTTTTAACCCCTTCAAATGTTTTTTGGTTTTCTTGATTTAAGGGGGAATGTCATTTGCCCAACTTTAGGGACCAAAAACACGGACTTAAAATTTAAGGTTTTTCAAATCAAAAGGGAAAAAAAACGCGGGGGGGGAAAGGAAATTTCAAAAGCAGAAAAAAACTGTTTTAAAAAAGGGGTTTTTCGCTTTAAATGGGGGGCCCAAAATATTTTTTTTTCCAAAATTTTTATCCCTTTTAAAAGTTTTGCCAATTTTACATTCCCCCCCGATTTTTTCTTAAATTCCGGGGTAACCATTCCCCCCGAGATTTATGGGAAAAAAAACGGAAAAATAACCATAAATAAAAGGGGGAAAAAAAAAAAAAAAAAAACCCCTTTGTAAAAACCAAAACCGGAAAAAGATATTTTCCCCTTTTAAAAAGGTTTTTTTTTTTTGGGGGGGAAAGTTTTTTTTTATTTGAAAAAAAACGATTTGTTATTTTCGTATCTTATCTTTTTGGAAAAAATAAAACGAAATAAATTTAAAAGTAAAAAGATTTTTAAAAGGGTGGAAATTTTTTTTGTTCTTGCATGATATTTGAAAAAAAACTTTCTCTGAAAAAATTTTTTTTGTTTTTTTTTTTTTTCTGCCTCGGCTTTTTTTTTTTTGAAATTTTATTTTTTTTTTTTTTTTTTTTTTTAAATTTTTTTTTAAAAACCCTTTTTAAATTTTTTTTTTTAAAAAACTATTATTTTTTTTATTATTTCCCTATTTAAATTTTTTTTTTATAATAAAGTTTGGGTGTTTTTTTTTTTTTTTTTTTAAAAAAAATGTTTAAATGTTTTTTTTGTTGTTATTAACCTTTTAATTTCCATTTTAATTTTATGTTATTTATATTAATATTGTTATTATTTTTTAAATTTAAATTTAATTTTAAAAATTTTATTTTAATTTAGTTTTAAATTTTATTTTAATTATTTTATTTATTTATTTTTTTATTTTATAATTATAATCAATTTTTTTTATTTAAAAAAATTTTTTTTTATCATATTTATTTAATTTATTTTTTATTTATTTTTTTTATTTTATTTTATTTATTATCTTTTTATTAATTATTTATTTAAAATTTTCATTATTAGTAATTAATTAATTTTATTATTATATTTTCCCCCTTAAAATTAATTTAAATTTATTTTTTCATTTTCCATTTTTTAAAACTTATCCATTTAATCATTTTAAATTATTCATTATCATTTTTTCCTTTATTTTATCAATTATCATTTTTTCCATTTAATCAAATTTTTCATTATTTAAAAACCCAATTTTTATCCCCTTATCATTTTAACATTAATTTCCATTTTCCTATCATTATCAATTATTTATATATAATCCCCGTAAATCCGTAAATATATTTTCCAAAATTTTATATTATCATTTTTTCAATATTCGTTTTTCATTATTTTTTTCCATTAATCATTTTCCAATTTATCCATTTTTAATTTATCCATTATCGTTTATCATTATCATTAATCATTATCAATTATCAATTTACTTCCTTTTTTAAAAACCCTTTTTTTAACCCCTTTTATTTTCATTTTTTTTTCATTTTTCATCACCCCCCTATCCCCTCAAATTTTTTTTCCCCCCAAAAATTTATTATTCATTAATTTTTTGTTTTTTATTTATTTTTCCTAATTTTTTGTAAATTTTTTTCCCCCTGCCGCTTTTTTTTTTTGGCCCCCTCGGGAGGTTTTTTGCAAATGGGGGGGCCGATGAAAAGGGGCGGTCCCCCCCACGAGTTTTTTGCCCCGCTGGGTTTTTCCCCCCAGGGAGAAAGGAAGGGCAATTTTGGTAATAAACCCAGTCAAAAAAGGGCGAAAAAAAAAAAAAAGGTGGAAAAGGAGGGGAAAAAAAAAAATTATGAAAAGCTTTTTCAAATTCGTTTTTTTTTCCCTTTTTCACAATAAACCCTAACTATAACAAAATATCAATTTTTTTTTTTCCCCCTTTTTAAAAGGTTTTCCCCCCCGGGGAAAAATTTTTTGATTTTTTTTTTTTTTGGGGGATGCCCACTTTTTTTTTTTTTTTTTTTTTTTTTTTTTTTTTTTTAAACAAGTTTTTTTTCTTTTCATTACCTTTACAGGGTATCCAATTTTTTTTTTACCCCCGTTTCCCCCCCCCCCCTTTTTTTTTAAATTTTTCCACTTTTCAAAGCTGTGGCCCTTTTTAATATGGGAAAAATCTTTAACAAAAGGGTTTTTCACCCCAAACTTTTCACGGGGAAAAATTTTTTTTTAAAAAAGTTTTTTTTTTTTTTTTTCCCTTTTTTTTCAAACATTTTTTTCCAGGGGGCATCTTTTTTGGGGCCCTTTTTAAATGGGGGGGGGGTCCAAAAAAAAAAATTTCGAGTTTTTTTTTTTTAAAATTCGGAAAATAGGGTTTTTTTTGGGGTTTTGTAAAAGTTTTTTTTTTTTAGTCCCCCCCCCCCCCCCCAAAAAAAAAAGGCTTTTTAGCCACTTTTTTTTTTTTCCCCTTTTTTTCCTTTTTTTAACATTTTTTTTTTTTTTTTCCCCCCCTCTTTTACATTTTTTTTTTTTTTTTTTTCCCCCCCTGACGGGAAAAAAAGGTTTTTCCCCCCATTTTTTTTTTTTCCCTTTTTTTTTACGGGTAAAATTTCTTTTGAAAAAGGGGAAAAAAAACCCCCCCCGGGGGTTTTTTTGAGTTTTATGGTAAAAAAAAAAAAATCACCAAACACCGATAACTTAGTGAAAATGAGAAAAAAAAAAGTTGGGGGCCCCCCCCCCAAAAAAATTCCCCCTGGATTTTTCATCTTTTTAGGTTTTGAAAAAAGGAAAAAAAGGGGAGGAGGGGAAAATAAGAAAAAGAGGAAAAGATTAAGGCAACACGGTAAAAAACAGGGGCAGGTGGGGAGACAGGGAACGGGAAAAAACGGAAAGGTTTTTCCTAGAATCAAAGGGAAACCCCCTAAAAACGAAAAAGGGTTAAAATTTTGGGGCCCAAAAAGGGAAGTAGGCGGGGGAGGGGGGGGGGGGGGGGGGGGGCCTAAAACCCCAAAAAAGGAAAAAAAAAAAAAAACGGTTTTGGCCCAAGGGTTTTTTTTTTTAAAATTTTTGGCCCGCAAAATTCATTTTTTTTTAAGGGGAAAATTTTTTTTCCCCCCAGTATGCGGGAAAACCCCTTGGGGGAACCCCTCGGGGGAAAAGGGACCAAAATTGCCGCCCGCCCGACCCCAATTTCCCCCCTGATGGCCCCCTTTTCAAACACAAAAAAAAGAAAGGGGGGGGGTTTTGGTTTTTGGTCCCCCCCCCCCCCCTTTAAAAAAGAAAAAGTATATTTGTTTTGGGGTTTTTTTGGGGGCTGGTTTTTGTCTTCACCACGAAAACAGCATAAAAGGTGCCCCACCTTTCGAGAAAGGGGGGCCCCACCCGGTGTGGGGACCGGGAAAGGGGTTTAAAAGGAAAAGGGGAAAAATGTTTTTTTTCCTTTTCCCCCCAAAAAAAAAAAAGTTTGCATTTGGGCCGGGGCAGGGGGGGGTTTTCGGGAAGGGGCCATAATTCTCCCCGTTTGTAGGGGCCCCAAACTTGAGGTGGGTTTTTAAAAAAAAATTTTTTTTTTTTTTTTTTTTTTCCCCCCCAATTTTTTTTTTTTAAAAATTTTTTGATTTTTTGGGGGCCCAAAAAAATTTAAAATGTAGTTTTTTTTTTAAAAACCCTTTTTTTTTTTAACCCAAACCCTTTTTTTAAAAAATAACCCCCCCGGGAAGGTTTTTTTTTTTTTTTCCCAAAAAAATTCTTAAAAAATTGGGGGAAAACCCCCCCTTTTTTTTTTTGCAAAAAATTAAATTTTTTTAAAAAAGGAAAATTATT
>NW_023661069.1:0-18183 GCF_015228065.2 Penaeus monodon
AAAGACAGCCCCTAAAAAAGCGACACTGGCCCCCGGGGCCCTAAATTTCAAAGGCCCCGGCGAAACCCCGAACTTTGCAAATCTCAAAAAAGAACGAAAAGAATCGGTTTTAAAGCATTTTCCATTTTTAATCCAGCGTAGGGTTTCGAGTGGGAAAAATTTGATCTCTTATTTTTTCCCCCAAATCAAAGCGTGCCCACTAGCTTCTGTTTAAAAATAAAAGCTCGTGTGGCAAATCCATCGTGAAAAAATAATTTAAATTTTATATTTTAAAAAAAAGAATGAAAAACGTTAAATGCTTTGGCGTGCTCCTCTTGGGAAAACCCAGCGTTTTTTGCGGGGCCCCCAAAGAAAAAAAAATACAAGTATCGCAAAAGAAGGGTCTTTTCCCATCGAAAACGTGGCTCTTAATGCCAAAGGGGAAACGCAAAAGGTAGGGTGTCAAACTGGTTTTTTGATAAAATATTTAATAAATTTCAACTGAAAAAAGGAAATACAAAACCTTTTTATATTTGCAATCTTTATTTAAATTTTTTGAAAAAATTTTACATCAGTCTAACATTTTAAAAATTACATTTTAATGGTAAACCTTTAACAAAATTGTAGCTTTGCCCGGGGAAAGCAAATAATTGCAAATGGGATGCAACTTAAAAAAATGGGCCAAACAAAATTTTTTTTTTACTAATTAATTTATATATACAAGTAAAAAAGTATCTGACACACCACAACACAACACACAACACACCCACACACACAACACACACACACCCCCAAAAACATATTATGTGTGTGTGTGGGGTTTTATTGTGGGGGTGGCGTGGTAAGTCGTGGGTGAGCGGGAGGAGGGTGATGGCGTGCGTGCGTGCGTGCGTGCTTGCGTTCTGGTGTGTGTGTTGTGTTGTGGGGGGCGTGGAGAGAAGGAGGAGAGAGAGGGGAGGAGAGGAAGAGAAGGGGAGAGGAGGAGAGAGAGGGAGAGAGAAGAGAGAGAGAGGAGAGAGGTGGTGTGTGTTGTGGTTGTTTTGTGGGGGTGTGTGTGTGTGTGTGTGTGTTTTTGGGTGTGTGGTGTGTGTGTGTGTGTGTTTGGGGTGTGGGGGTTGTGGAGGTGTATGCGTTGCGTGTGAGTGTGAACGTCCGGGTGTGCGTATTAAATTTTGCTGTTGCGTGTGGGGGGCGTGCGTGTGTGTCTAAAGCGTTGCGTGTGCGTGGAGCGTGCGTGTGCATGTGAGCGTGGGGTGTGCGGTTGGGTAAAGCGTGCGTGTGTGTGGGGAGCCTTTGGGCGGGGTGTGTGTGAGCGTGCGTGTGTGTGTGAGCGTGCGGTGGTGGGGAGCTTTGGGGGTTTGTTGTGTGGGCGTGCGTGTGTGTGGAGGTGCTTTGGGGTTTTGAGGCGTGCGTGTGGTGAGCGTGCGTGTTGCGAGTGAGCGGGGTGTGTGTGCGTGTGCGTGTGAGCGTGCGTGTGGAGGTGAGCGTGCGTGTGAGCGTGCGTTGCGTGTGGGGCGTGCGTTGTGAGCGTGCGTGTGAGGGGTTGCGTGTGAAGCGTGCGTGTGGAGCGTGCGTGCGTGTGCGTGGGGCGTGTAAATGTAGTAATATACCCCTAAAAAAAAAAACTGAATTTAATAAAATGTACTAAAAAAATTTTTGTTTTTTTTTTTGTAACACAATCAAATCCAAGTATCATATAAATAAAATTGTCTATGCTAAAAAAAAAAATTAATAGCCATCGATTCGAGCTGCTGGTGCATAATGGTTTTTTTTTTTTTTTTCACTTGACCGTTTCTCCCATAAATCCACTGACGATTTTTCTTTTCTTGGCGCATGGCATTGAACACGGGCGAGCTGCAAAGGATACAGAATAAATATGGTTTACCTACTAGATTAATCTTATTATGCAATAATAATATATAAATACCCAAAAACCACCCAAAAACATATTCCGTCTCTTTTCACGAAGACGTACAGACAATTTTATGTGTAAATTTTTTTGTAAAATATTGTATATATATATGTAAATGTAAATAACAAATATATATAATCATCAGGGAGCTAACCCCGAAGGGGGCGCATATGGCCGTATCCATCCTTCCTTCTAGCCATGAGGGTCCCTCCGGCAAGTCTCCAGGTAGGCCCTCGGCCATCTCTAATTCCCTCGCAACAGGTCTCGTCGAGCTGCCCAAGCCATGGGCTTCCTGGGGGCGTTCTCTCCTCCACCCAGGATTGTCTCGCAGACACACATCCTAATGGGCAGGGTCATTGGGAAACGAACTAAAATGCCATATACCTGAAATTGGCTATCATGGATTATGCAAGTACAGGTCCCATGCCAGTCTCGCGGTAGCTGTTGGTTGGACACCGCGGTCCTGCCAACTGTACCCATGATCCGTGAAGGGGACTTTAAAACAAAAAAGGCATCAAAATGAGACTCAAGGTAATAAATTGGTCAGGTACCATAAGCAAAACTGGCAGTATCAAAAGCCTAAGACAAAATAGTAGGCCCGCATAGGTACCCAAAACCTCTTGTGAAAAGAGTTAATGGCTCCTACTGCCAGGGCCAATCTGTCTAACTGACTTTTTGGTTTGACAGCCCTAGAGATTGGGACTATGCTACCCCCAAAGTATGCAAAGCTCTCTGACTTCAATGTTCCTCACCACAAGCCATGGATCGACTAAACAGATTTCCCCAAAGTCCTGAATCTTGGTCTTGGTCCCGGAAACCTCTAGGCCCAAGGGTTTTGGGCCCCATTTGCTAAATGCACCAGTGACTCCCCGGGGACTCAGAGAGAATAGCAACATCATCGGCAAAGTCAAGGTCTCAGACCTTGATATTGCCCAGTGTTGCTCCACACTGACTTTGGCTAGTAGCTCTGCCCATAATCCAGTCTAGGGCAGGTGTTGAAAAGTGTTGCCACAAGGACAACAGCTTGCCTCCACCAACTGAATTAACAGGGAAAAAGTTTGACAGCCCCCACCACATTTTAAACAGCACTTTCGGTTACCGGTATATAGGCTTGCTATTAGGTCAATAATCTATACAGGGAATTTCCCTTAAGTCTCAGAACCTCCCATAGTGATTCTCGATACATCAATGTTTAAACCCCTTTTCTTGAGGTTGATGTAGGCTGCAAGCAACCCATGACCAAACTCACATTCCAAAACTTACTCCAAAGCATAGGATACGGTTCTATTTGTAATTTGCAGGGGAAATCCAGGATGCTCGGGTCCTGGTGCCTTAGTCCGTTTCGAAAGAATTTTGGGTGAAAACATTGCCTTGGATAATGAGCAGTGTAATGCCAACGATATTTTCTACAGTCCCAATGATCTCATTTCCCCTTCCAGAAGAGAGATGAATCATGCCCCCAAGGGGGTTAGGCGAAAGGGAAAAAAACCAGACTGCAAATGCCAGGTTTAAAGAATCATACATTTTCTGGTGCCAATAGGTTCACACCCAACCTTTAGAAGTTCAGCAGGGTTATCACATATGCCTGCGGCTTTCCATACTTCAGTTTGGGGAAATTGCTGTCCAAAACCTCAGGGTTTAGGAGTTCCTCACTGATAGCTGGGTCTGGCACAGGTATTGTGATACACTTGCTTTCCAACTAATGTTGGAGGGTCTACCTGGTACAGATGCTAAAAAAATACTAAGCCCCAACAATCACCAACCCCAACACGATCTGAGATGATCTGTCCATTCCCCTGAGTTTGGACTGTAGTCATCTGCAAGGAGGGCTTAAAGTTCAGCTTTCTCAGGGCTTGGTAGGCAGGGTTAAAGTATTTACCAAAAATGGCTTTTCAAAAACCCCATTTAGCAAGATTCCTGATGAATGTTCCCTTGGTCCCTTCTCAGCACCAAAGAGCAATACAAGTCTTGATTGCATTCAGTTGATCCATGCAAAAACACTTCAGTGGCTCCAATGTCTCCAGTGAAATGAAATTCTGCCCCGTCCTCAAGTGTAGCCAATGGAATCCGGGCTGCTTCGAGTGTTTTTGGGGTTTGAAAAAATTCCCAAGAGCAGCTTTGGGTTTTATCAGGTTTTCAAGTTTTTTTTGGGAATCGATCAGAGTTTGCTGTGGCGACCCAACCAAAGGGACACACTCCTCCCTCAGTCTATACAAGTGGGCACACCCCCCCAGGAGTGGCCACTGGAAAGGGGTGAAAGTTTGGGCCGTAGGGGAGCCGCTACCAGCCTAATGGTCAGTACCACAGAACTCGGCACTCTGGGTAAACCCTTTCAATTCCCGCAGATTTCCCCTTTTTGGAGGCTGACGAAACAGTCTTTTCCTTGGGGCCCCATACCGTAAACCCTGTCCACGATGCAAAATTGGGTGCTGATACTGGCCAAATCCTTTCTCTGGGGGCCCCAAAGTCCCCCAGAAGGAGGCTGTTTTCTGCTGTGGGATACTTCCCGGCCATGGGATGCAAAAAAAAACCGTAGCCGGCCCCTTTATCCAGCCAATTTTCCACATGAATGCCCCCAAAAAAGCGAATGCCGCCGGGGGAAAAAGGGGTCCAAGGATAGGAGTTTTTTGGGTAGAATGCCTTTCGCACTGAGTTTGGAAACATGGGCAGGAAATACCAGCAATAAAGAAAAAAAAAATAAAAGCTTTCTTCATCTCAAGCAAAAATATCCCTCAAAAAAGGTTTCCTCAACTACCAAAAAGGGGGAAAGTTTTTGGTGGGGGTTTGGCTAGGCTACTCCCTGAAGGTGATGACCATCGCCGACCCGCCAGCAGTAAGGTGTAAAACCCACAAGTTGTGGCCCCTTTCCAGGGCCTTTTTTCACCTATTTTCATGATATTTAAAAAGTAAATACACACATGAAAAAATTAAAAAAACACACATGAAAAAGTAAAAAACACCAAAAATGTAAAAAAACACACATAAAAATGTAAAAAAAAAACACTGAAAAAAGTAAATACACACCTGAAAAATGTAAAAACCAAAAATAAAAAAGTAAAAAACACACATGAAAAGTAAATACAAAATGAAAATTAAAATAACACATGAAAAATTAAATACCCCCCATGAAAATCAATACCCCCAAAAAAAAAAAGTAAAAAAAAACACATTTAAAATGAAAAACCACCATGAAAAAAGAAACACACACATAAAAAAAGAAAAAAAACAAAACAGAAAATTAAACACCACTGAAAAGGAAAAAAAACCCCCACAGAAAATGTAAATACATAATTAAAAATTAGAGATAAATATAAAAACATATTAATTGTATATGTATATTGTTAAAAATATATTTAAACAATTACAATTGTGTAATATATACCCAAGGCTAATATATATATATTTTTATTTATGCGTTATTCCTTTTTACATGTATATACATTTAATGCTCGCCCCACACACCCCCCAAAAACACACCCACCCCAAAACCCCCAAAAACCCCACCACCCACACAACCCACCCCCAAAACCCAACCCCGAAAAACACCCACCCACCCCAACCCCCACACACCACCACCAAAAGGCACGCACCATGCACGCAATGCCACCACCCAGCAACATCATATATATAACAAAACAATTTCATTACCATATATCATATAATATTTCACTATATATATATGTTTTCCCCTATGTATTTTACAATTTTATTACATTTATATACAAAAATTTTTAAAAAAATTTATAACCCCTATGATTACATATGTATATAATATGTAAAATACATTGTTATTATGTATATAATGGGCGTGTTTGTGGTTTTTTCGTGGGTGGTTTGGGTTTTTGGTTTGCTTTTTTTTTGGTGGGCGTGGGGCGTTTGGGCCGTTGTGTTGTGGTGTCTGTGTTGCTCGTGGTTGTTGTGGTTGTGTGTGGGGGTTTTTTGTGGGTGGGGTTTTTGTGTGGGTTGTTGTTTGTGTGTGGCAAAGACGAGCATATACATGTATTATACATACGTATAAAGAATACACGCATAAATAAAATATAATATATATATGCTTGGGGATATATATACACAATTGTATGTTAATATATATATTAACAATATACATATACATTTATATAGGGTTATTTAATTTATCATCTATATATTACATGTATTGTATTTACAATTTTTTCATGTGTGTGTTTTCATTTTCAGGGGGTTTTTTTACTTTTTTCATGTGTTGGGTTGTTTTACATTTTCATGTGTGTGTTTACATTTTTCATGTGTGTATTTACATTTTATGTGTGTATTTACATTTTCATGTGTGGTTATTTACATTTTCATGGTGGTATTTACATTTTTTTCATTTTTGTGTGTATTTTAATTTTTTCATTATTTATTAAATAACAGTATAGGTGAGAAGCCTGGCGGCGGCACGAAACATTGTGGGTGTTACACCTTTTTACTGCGGTTCGGGTGCGGCGATGATAAATAACCCAGGAGAAAGCCATAGCCATCTCGCAACTTCACCTTGGTAGTTGAGGGTAAACCTGTTGATGAGCATATTATTGCATTGAGACTGAAGCATGCTTTTATCTTTGTTTCTCTTATTGCTGTGTAGCCTCCTGCCCATGTTTCCAAAACTCAGTGCGAAGAGGCATTCTATGCCCAAAAACCTCCAAACCCTTTGGCAGCCATTTCCCCCGGCGAGACATTCGCATTGTTCTGGGCGAACTTCAATGTGGTTCTGGCTGGATCAAGCCGGCTACGAGATGTCGGGTTGCATCCCATGGCCGGGAAGCTGATCCCAGCAGCGGGGAACAGCTCCTTCTCGGGACTTTGCTAGGTCCCAGAGAATGAGGATTTCCGGCTCCCTAGTATCAGCACTCCAATCTGGCATCGCTGGACATGGTACAGGTATTGTGGCCAAGGAGAACGACGTATTCTGTCAGCACTCCATAGAGGATCCTGGCAGAATTGCAGGTTTACCAGAGTGCCGAGTTCTGTGGTACTGACCATAGGCTGGTAGCGGCTCCCTACGGGAAACCACTTCATCCTCCAGTGGCCACTCTAGGGGTGTGTCACTTGTATAGACTGAGGGAGGAAGGGGTGTGCCTGTTGGGTTCGCCACAGCAAACTCTGATCGATTCCCAAACTTGAAACTGATAAAACCAGCTGCTCTGGAATCTTTCAAACGCAAAACACTCGAAGCAGCCCAAGGATCTTTTTGGCATACACTTGAGGACGAGGCAGAATTTCATTTCACTGGAGACATTGGAGGCCATAAAGTTTTTTTTGCATGGATCAACTAAGGGCAATCAAGACTTGTATTGCTTTTTTGGTGCTGAGAAGGGACAAGGAACAGTTCATCGGGAAAATCTTGCTGATGAGGTTGAAAAGCCATTTTTGGTAAATACTTTAACCCTGCTACCAAAACCCCTGAGAAAGCTGAACTTTAAGCCCTCCTTGCAGATGACTACAGTCCCAACTCAGTGGATGGACAAAATCATCTCAGATCGGGGTTGGGGGTTGGTGATTGTTGGGCTTAGTATTTTTGGGGCATCTGTCCCAGGTAGACCCCCAACAGTTAGCTTGGATGCAAGTGGTACACAAACCTGTGCCAGACCCAGCTATCAGTGAGGAAACCCTACCTGAGGTTAGGAAAAGCAATTTCCAAGCTGAAGTATGGAAAGCGCAGGCATATGTGATAACCTGCTGAACTTCTAAAGGTTTTGGGTGTGAACCTATGGAAAAGGAAAAACCCTTTTATGCCAAATCCCCCCCTTTCTGCCAATTGGCCGTCTGGGTTTCCCTTCCCCCTGACCCATTTTTAGGGGCATGATCATCCTCTCTTCTGGAAGGGAAAAAAAGAGATCATTGGGACTGTAGGCAACTATCGTTGGCATTACACCCGCCATTATACCAGGCAATGTTTTCCACCCACATTCTTCGAAACGGACCTAAGGCCCCCAGGACCAGAGCAGTTGGGATTCACTCTGGCAAATTTAAAAGTAGACCGTATCCTAGTTTCTTTGGAGTAATTGTGGGGAATGTGAGTTTGGTATGGGTTTGCTTGCAGCCCCACATCAACCTCAAAGAAGGCGTTTAACATGATGTATCGAGAATCACTAGGGAGGTTCTGAGACTTAGGAAATTTCCTGTATTGATTATTGACCTAATAGCAAGCCTATATACCGGTACCGAAAGTGCTGTAAAGTGTGGTGGGGGCTGTCAAACTTCTTCCCCCCGTTAATTCAGTGGTGAGGCAAGCCTGTTTTCCTTGTGGCAACACTTTCAACACCTGCATAGACTGGATTATGGGCAGAGCTTTCTAGCCAAAATCAGTGTGGAGCAAACACTGGGCAATATCAAGGTCTGAGACCTTGACTTTGCCGATGATGTGCTATCCCCTCTGAGTCTCTGGAGTCACTGGTGCATTTAGCAATGAGGCAAAAAAACCCCTTTGGGCCTAGAGGTTTCCTGGACCAAGACCAAGATTTTAGGACTTTGGGGAAATCTGTTTAGTCGATCCATGCTTGTGGTGAGGACATTGAAGTCAGAGGGGCTTTGCATACATTGGTAGCAAGTCCATATCTCTAGGCTGTCAAACCAAAAAGTCAGGTAGACAGATTGGTCTGGCAGTAGGAGCCATTAACTCGATCAACAAGAGGATTGGTACCTATGCAGGACTAGCTATATGTCTTTAAGGCTTTGATACTGCCAGGTTTTGCTCTATGGTACCTGGACACATTTTAGTACCTTGGAGTCTCCTCTTGGATGCCTTTTGTATTCAAGTCTCTTCAAACCCGGATCATGGGGTTTCAGTTGGCTGGACCGCGTTTCCAACCAACAGCTACCGCGAGACTGGCATGGGACCTGTTACTTGCAATTTAAACCATGATAGCCCAACTCAGGCTATTATGGGCATCTAGTTTCGTTTCCAGGATGACCCTGCCCATTTTGGATGTGTGTCTGCGAGACAATCCGGGGGGGAGGAGAGAACGACCCCCGGAAGTCATGGGTTGAGCAGCGCGACGAGACCGGTTGCGAGGAATTAGAGATGGGCCGAGGGCCTACCTGGAGACTTGCCAGGAGGGACCTCATGGCTAGAAGCGAAGGATGGATACGGCCATATGCGCCCCCTTCGGGGTTAGCTCCCCGATGATGATATATATTTGTTTTTAACATTTACATATATATATACATATATTTACACACATTTACACATATATTGTTCTGTACGTCTTCGTGAAAAGAAAACCGGTAATAAGTTTGGATTTTTTGGGTATTTATAATTTATTGCAAAAATAAAAATTAAATTTTAGTAGGAACCCTATTTATTCTGTAAAACCTTTGCAGCTCGCCCGTGTCAATGCCATGCCCCCAAGAAAAGAAAATCGTCAGTGGAATCATGGGGGGAGCGGTCAAGTGAAAACCATTTGCACCAGCAGCTCGAATCGATGGCTATTTAATTTTTTTTCCGCATAGGGCATTTTATTATATGAACTTGGATTTGATTGTGTACAAATAAAACAAACAAAAATTTTTTTAGTACATTTTATTTAAATTCAGTTTTTTAAATTTGGGGTATAAATTTTCTACTTTACACGCCCCGCACACGCACGCACGCTCAACACGCAAAGCTCACACGCACGCTCAAAACGCACGCTCACACGCAACGCTCACACGCACGCTCACACGCACGCTTTACACGCACGCTCACACCCCACGCTCACACGCAAAGCTCCCCACGCACGCTTCACACGCACGCTCACAGCCCCGCTCACACGAACACGCACGCTCACACGCAAAGCTCACTCCACACGCACGGGTCACACGCACACGCAAAACACACGCTCACTCGCCACACGCACGCTCAAAACAACGCACGCTCACCCCCAACACACACGCACCCACCCCCCACCCCACGCCCACCCAACACGCACGCTCACAAAACACACGCCGCTCACACCACACACGCACGCCTTCACACAACACGCACGCTCCACAACAACGCACGCTCCACACGCACAAAACCCCCAGACGCTCACATGCACACGCACGGGTCACACGCACCACGCACGCTCAGACACACACCCCACGCTCTCACACGCACACAGCATTCATACGCACGCACGCACGGACGTTCACACTCACACGCACGCATACACGCTCAACACACACACACACACACACACACAAACCCCACCCCACACACACACCACACACACACACCCCCACACACCCCACACACACACAAAACACACACCCCACAACACACCACACACTCTCTCTCTCTCCTCTCCCCTCCTCTTTTCTCTCTCCTCTCTCTCTCTCTCCTCTCTCCCCTTTTCTCTCTCCCCTCCCCTCTCTCTCTCTCACGCAAAACACCACACACACAACACACCAACACACGCAAGCACGCACGCACGCACGCACGCAAAACTCCCCTCACTCACTCCCGCCTCACCCACGCACTTACGCACGCACACACACACATACACCCCACACACACACACATATATATGTGTGTGTGTGGTGTGTTGTGTGTGTGGTGGTGTGTGTGTGTTGTGTGGTGTGTGTGGGGTGTGGACAGATACATTTTTACTTTAATATATATAAAATAAATGTAGTAAACAAAAAGGTTTTGATTTGCCCTGTTTAAGTTGCTATCTCCATTTGCAATTATTGCATCCCTGCCAAAGCTACCATTTTGTCTAAAGATTACCATTAAAAATGTTACATTTTGAAATGTAAGAGTAAATTCAATTTTAAAATAAAGATTTTGCAATATGAAGGTTTGTATTTCCTTGTTTCCGTTTAAAAAAATTTTAAATATAGTTACGAAACAAGCTGCCCCACCCCCTTGCGTTCCCTTTGGGGCATTTTAGTGGGCCCCAATTTTGAGGAAAGACCTTCAGTGCGATTTTATTTTTTATGTGGGCACAAACGCTACGGCCCCAAGGGAGGGGCCGCCTCAGCTAACGGGTTTTTAAACATTCTTTTTTTGAAAAAATAAAGAAAATTTTTTCACGATGGATTCTCCCCAAACAGCTTTTATGTTAACAAAAATTAGGGGACGCTTGACTTGGGAAAAAAAATAAAGTTTTCAAAATTTTTTCCACTCGTAAGCCTAGTGCTGGATTAAAAAGGGAAATATGTTACTTTAAATCGTTTTTTCGTTTGAGTTTTGCAAAATTCTGGCTTCGCCGGGCCCTTTTTCCCCCTTTAGGGGGCCCGGGCCCAGTGTCAGTTTTATGGCGTTCTTTTTTGGTTTTTCTGACACTGGGTGTTTCCCGTGGCGGTGGATTGCCAGCAGGCGCCCCTGTAACCATCTTTTAAACATTCGCATAATCTCTTTACCACAGACGGCTGCGTTCTGCGGGCCCCGTTTCCCCCCGGGGTTTCTGTGCACACAATTCCTAAGTAATGTACGAATGTGGCGTTTTTGGCCGCCCCCAATGCTGCAAACACCTTCTTTACTTTTTTTTTTGTTTTTTATGATTGCCATGAAAAAAAAGTGGAAAAACCCAGGCCATTCTGTGCAGAAAAATTTGGTTTCTTTTTTATTTTTAAAGAGTGCCAGTGGTTCATAGCCAGTGGGGTTGAGTACCCGCTGGCCCAGGGGGGGGATTCGGGTTTTCATCTCTGTGAAGCTTCAGGAGGGGAAAGGAGTTTGCCCATCCCACCCTTAAACTTCTTTATAAAAAAGTAAATTTTGTAGGCTTTGGAATTGTTTATAAAAGGGTTAGGGGGAATACCCCTGCCAAACTTCGGCTGTCTGTCGGCAAGCTCATTGCCTTTGATCCCCCCCCAACCCTTGGCCCCGTTGTTTGTTTCGGTGGGGGGGGCTTAGGAGGCGCGAGAAGGGGAACCCAAAATTGATGGGGGGGAACCCCCAACTTGGGAACTTTTCAAAAGGGCCCTCAATCAAAACTTAAATTTGCATGGTCTTTATTTTTTCCTTTCCCACTTTTTTCGTTTCTCGTCCCTTCACCCAAAACACCTTCTTTGCCATCCACATCCTAGGTTTGTGAGAAAAGGGGCCGTTCTGAAAAGGGATTTTGAAAGGGCTGAATTTTTGTGCGAGGTCTGGAACGGCCTGAGGGAGGCCAGGGGCCCCACCGGTCTTTTTTCACCGGATTTTTAGTTAGCTACGCCCTTAACCCCTCAAGGGGGACCCTGAAAGGGGGTGGGGGACTGTTTTTAATCCCCAACATAATTCCAAGGCCTACCCTATGGCCAGTAATGAAAAAAACTATTATCACCACTATTTTAGGGGCAAATACAGGTTTGTGCCCCTTTATTCCAAAAATAGGCCCCCAAATGAGTAACAAACACACCCGGGATTTTCCCCTGACCCCAGGCTCCTCCTTGACCAACGGCTCTTGAAAAGACATGCAAGAACTAACCCCCTCAAATCAATTTTTGGCTAACTAGTAACAGTAGACAACAATTTAAAAACCCTTAAGGGAACACATTTCCACTTCTCCCAGCACGCCATTCCAACTTCAACACCTACCCCCCACAAAACCTCCAAACATCAAAACACCCCATCCTCCCCCTTATTAAAATACCTTACAGGCCTAGTGGGCCACCTCCCCATAACACACCCTCCCTCCACAACACTACTTTCCATTCCACGCCCCCGCCCGTCGGGACTACCCAATATCAACTACAACAAACAATTTTGGAAATATCACTCTCAGTCGCCAGCCAAAATTGGGGGAACGATTTTGTCCGTGATTCCCTCCACACTCCGTAACCCTCCGAACAAAACACCCTTCTCTTTTCCAAAACAATTGTCTCCAAAAACAAGTAGTTAAAGTCTTCCCTTCCGTGGGAGACCCGGGGGGGGGGGAATCCGCCTCCCGTCTTGTTCACAGTTAAACATCCGAAAAAACCACAAAGCTTATGCATAAAACAAAAAAAAACTAAAACAGGGGGGGACATATATGGTAAAAACCCCCAATTCCTTGCAGCAACCCATACAAAACCCGCAATTTTACTGCCCGGGACCCAACAGCTTAATAATCCCCCACGCAATTGGCCCAATCTATGGACAAAGATTGGTTCAGATTGGTGGAAGAAAAGACCTAACTTGCCTGTCTCAACGGGCTATGAGCAAAAAATCCAGTACCAATTTGCTACCGCCATTTCCCCAGGGAGGGTCATTTCGAAAGAAAAACCCCAACTAAACATAAAGGCCCAAATTAACCTCCGATACATGCCCTTCCCTCTAAAACCGTTAACATAGGAGGAGAAAAAATCCATCCCCTGTTCGTCCCATTACCACACATTCATTCCACGTTTCAGTGCCAAAAATTGTTGGCGGTTCTAGGGGACAACCCAGCCAACACATTGGCCGTTCCACAGCCAGAATGGCCACTATGTTGCACAACGGCCCTTACCGAATTCAACACTGCCCTGGCAACAAATCACGCCCAACATTGGCGCCAAAAAACTGTTGGCAGGGGGGGGGTGTTGGGGGCCCCCCCCCCCCCCCCCAATTTTTTTTCTTTTTTTTTTGGGCCCCCCCCCCATTTTTTTTTTAAAAGTGTCTTTTATTAGGCCCCCCACCTACAAAAATTTTGAGGTTCTGGGTACGCATTCTTCAGATTCAAAACTGGGACTCCAACCACTTACGTGAAAGCCAGACCAAAGAAGTAGGTCGACGTGGTTTTGCTCTCTCACTTCCTTACTCAGTAAATTATTTGGCTCATTCTACCAATTCTCCTAAAAAAACCCACCCCCCCCCTACATCTAAAACCCCCCCCTCTTCTACCTCTACATTTGTTCCACCAGGGGGTTCAAAAAAAAAAATAAAAAAAAAAAAAACAAACAAAAAAAAAAAAAAAACAAACCTTTTTTCTCCCTTTTTTTTTTTTTTGCCATCCTAAATTTCCCCCAGGGGGGGACACTCCAATCTCTACTTTAACAGATAACTTCCAATCACCCACTTACAAACCCAAACCCCCACCCTTCCCCCCTCCCTCATTCGGGACTTAACCGTAACAGGGGGGGACAAGAAAAACACAAAAAAAACCGGTGTCCACAACCCCCTTCTCCCCCTACCACCACTCCACACCCCCTCCCACTTCCTTTGCTTTCCTATTGCTTTGGGGAGACACAACAGTTTCATCATCTTCCCCCCCCCTCCACCCAAAGGAAATCCTTTTATCCCCCAAAAACTTTTCCACCAAACCCAAACACCCTCGAAGAAACAACCATGAAAAAATTTTCAAAGATTTTACCTAATGGAAAAAAATGGGACCCAAACTCAAACCTCCAAAAATTCTTAACAAAAAACTTCCTTGTCCTTTCCCACACTCCCAAAAGTAACCGGAGATAATTTCCCAATTTCCTATCCTCCTAAAAACCGATATCCCCCTTACACCCCCAAATCCCCTCCTACCCCCTACCAAAACCACAGGCCCAATCCCCCCCGGAAACCCCCCAAAACCCCAAGCCCCACATTAAAAAAAAACCCTCCCCACCATTCCACTCTAATTCCCTTCCACTCCTCCTGGATACAAATCAAAGTGAAAATCCCTTATTGGCAACAGTAATCCCGTCTTCAGGGGGGGGGGGAACCCTCCATTCACCTAAATTACCCCCCCTCCTAGTAGGAAAACACAAAAAACTTACCACAAACCTCTCCATCTTCAAGGGAACCTTCTCAGTTTCCTTTTTTCCCCCCCACCCTCTTCTGCGTTCCCCCAAATTTCTCAAAAAACCTATACAAATTCCTATATTCACCTTTTAAAAGTATGGGCGGGGGGGAACTAATCCTTCATTGGGGAAATATTCGCGGTTTACGCTTCCCCCTACAAGACCCTGACCTTGTGTTAATACTTTCATTCTTAAAATCATACTATTGTATGCCTTAAGAGGGACTTCGTACAAATCCCCAATCGACCAATTCTCCCCAATTATCATTTGGGTTCCTCTTCCCCCCCAATTCCCTTTGTTCTCATCCATACTTATCAAATCAAGGAAACAACACCTTATGTCACACCTCCCTTTTAACAAAATGTCCCTTGCCACAGTTTTCCTTATCTCCCTTCAAACAAAATTTTCCGGTTTTTTTGGATTCCACAGTGAATTTTCAAGTCTAAACTTCTTTTTCCCCCTTTTCCCACAATTTGACTTTGTTGCTTTTTGAAAAATAAAAAATGTAATTTCCCCAACTTTTACAACCACCCTTTTTTGCCTAATAGTGGTTGGAACTTTTAACTTGCAGACCACCCACACTTTATGGGGTGATTTTCTAATCACCAAAAAAAAACTCCCGGAGGGCCGGGATCTCTAGAGCGCTTTCCTCTCCACAGGCTTGGAACCCCTTTAATTCTAAATTCAGATTCGGGGCACACCAACACTTTGAAACCCCGCACAGCAATCTTTTTTTCAATGTATTGACACCTCTCTTTATGCTTTTCCCCTTTCTCCTCATTTAGAATTTCCCAACCGGGTCAGTCTTTTAAGGAACACATTTCCCTATAAGTGGGGACCACTTTTTTCCAGGTTTATTGTTTTTCTCCTTACTTCAACGACCCCTTTCCCTAAAACTCCCCACGCTTTGATAAGAAAAAGCGGGACGGGCATGTACCTTCCCACTTTCACTTTTGATATTCATACCCTCCACCTCCCCTCAACCTCACTTTTCAGGAAATGATACAAGTATTCACAAAAATTACAGTCTTAAGGAGGATTGCCACATTACAAGGTTATTTCTCCCCGAACCCTCCAAGGGAACCTAATATTTAGCTCAAATGTGTCCCATGGTTGGGAATTCTCTGATTGCCCACTTAAAAAAAGCACTCGCTTAAAACGTGCAAAGCCTGGGAACAAAACAGGTTACCGCCTACAAAGGGAGAGGTACTCCAAAAATCAAACTATCTCAAGCCCTTAATCCTCCTTTAAAATTAACAAAGATGCAATCTGCCTAATCTCCATCGTACAATCCGGAATAGTAACACAAACAAAATTTAGCTGGCGAAAAACTTTGTTTTCATTCAAATACATTCCTCTTACAAATCGATCTCACAATGTTTTGGTGCCGAATTCCATAAAAACTATTCAGGCAAAAAAAAAACAATTTTCCACCCCCATCCTGGGCCCCTTTGTCATCCATAATTTCGGAAAAATACCATTATAGGACAGGTTCCGGTTAGTGGTTTTCTTCACTTTTTCTCCCACCCCCAACTTTTCTTCTATAAAAAAAGACCACCAGAGAATGTTACCCCCATTACTGTTTCACCTCCCCATCTCTGGATTGGAGTACATAATGCTCCCATTTTTTTGCCCTCTGTAACTTCATTGGCTTTGACCCTACAAATCGTGGCCGTAACACTCATGGGAAAGGCCCTGGACAGGTATTTACTAGTCAATTATGCTCACCAAACCAAAACTACATCCTTTTCCTCCTTATCCTTTTTCTATTAAAAAAAATTGACAAACCCACCATTATGGGGGGACATCAGGGAAAAATTTTTACCATCTAATTGGCGAAGAAAGCTTCTATCCTTACCTTCCCTGAAAACCCCCCAAATTAAAAAATTGGGGGTAACCCTTTCCTCAAAAGGGGGGTGGGGGCCTATCGGGCTCCCATCGCCCACTAAAAAAAAGTGTTTGTGCAAAAAATTAAGAGCGAAAATGGTGAAACTTCCGCTTAATGTGGTATTTTCTTGACTCTCCAACCAAATCTTCTTCTCATTTCAATTCGGTTTTCGCCGTGTTTTGCCAAGAAAGCCCAACAGCTGGAACCCCCTTGGCTCATTTTGGGGAGGGAACATATATAACCTTGTGCATTTGCATGGCCATGGGAAATCGTAAGCTATATTTTTGAAAATCTAGAAAAAAAAAGTCAATATGATACGACATGGCGGTACCATATTCTCCAAACAATTTTGTCCCTCTCTAGGCCATACGTGGAAACATGGGTTGTCTTCATAAAGTCCCTTCCTCTCCCCAACGCCACTTTTCCAGGTTCAAAAATCGGCCTCTGCCACATCATCCTTTCTTTCCCCAAATCGAAGGTTGGTCCCCCACAAGGCAGTGTGCTTCAAGTACCACCTTTTATTCCCTTTCTTGCTGTTAATGATATTGTCTCTCAGTTTTTTACCACCAGGAGCCCGGTCATCCACTATATGTTGATGGATTTTAAAACCATCTTATGCCCTCTGGCACCATCATACCACAAAATCTCTACCAATTTTCTTCAACATCTTGCAATTCCTCACTCAGTTTAATCTTCCTGGGCCCACAAACCATGGGCTTCTTCCGCTTTTCTCTACCTCTAAATCTTTTTCTCCATCCTTTTCTCCTCTCGCTCACGTGGTAGGTTCCCCTACCCCCCCACTCTTTCTTTATATGGCCACTCCACTCCAATGCCGTTCCTCTGGCAAAATTCCTAGGTGTTCATTTTTTGACTTCCAAAACTTGTCCTGGGCGAGAACCATATTCTACACATTAAAGAAAAAAAGCTCTCCGCCGTCTTCGAATCTTAAAAAACTCTATCCCCATAATATCCATGGGGCCTCAGATCGCAAAAAACTCTCCTCCCCTTCATCTTCATGTTACTTTTGTCCTCTCCACTCTTTGATTATGGATGCCATAATCTACTCCTCTGCCTCAACTTCTCTCCTTGCCCATCTTGATACAATCCATCAAATGTGGTCTTCGCTTAGGGACTAGGCGCCTTTTCCGCTCCCTCCCCAGTTGAGAAGCCTGTACACTGAAATCAGGCATTACCATCTCTATTCGACGTCGTGCCCCTTCTCTCTCTCTCCGATGCTATGTTCGATTCCCACCAATTTTCCCTCACTAAACTAAACTATCCCCAACAACCCCTACTTCTTACCTTAGCTTTCATCTCCACGGATTACCTACTCCTTTTCTCACCCACGCAATGGATACCCTTCCTCTTCCCATTTTCCCCCTTTTTCCCCCATCCCATCCTCCAACCTCTCCCCTTCTCGTTTCTCTCCATTTTCCGTCCCTCCCATGGCTTATATCACCCCCCCCATATTTGGCTCTTTCTGTTTTTTTCCCCCGAACCCACCCACCACAAAATCAAATATCCCTCCTACTGTCCTTTCTCACAACACATTTTTCCTTGACCATGTCTCCCACTCATTTCCTCTAGTTTTCACTATTTTATACTGATGGCTTTCCCAAATCCACCTCCGGTGGCTGGTTTTTGCAGTAATCTTCCCAAACTCGTACTTTTTCCAAAATACTCTCCCCTTTCCCCTGAATCAGTGTCCCTTACTACAGAACTGTTAATGCACTCCTTTTTTACTTAAACC
>NW_023661070.1:0-10000 GCF_015228065.2 Penaeus monodon
AAAAAAACCACCCAGAGTCGTTTCTGGCCTGGGTCGTTTCGGGCCGCCCTTTCGGCTTAAATTCTAGGCTGGGGGGTCGGGGGAGCAGCAGCTGTTCGGTGGTTCAGCTTGTGCTCCAAATCTCGGTAGGGAGGACGTCTGAGGGTTACACAAAGTCTCCCTGAGAGCCCATCTGCTGGACAATTTCATGGACAGACTTTTTTTGGCTGATGTGTAATCTTAGCAGCAGGTCTCACAGAGTAAAACCCTACGCTTTGTTTATTCTTATTTTGCTTGCCACTAGAAGCCATGTATGGCTTCAGAGTGATTGCCGTAGTCTGGGCCTTGAGGTTCATCATTTTTTTCCTTTGTTGTGGGGGGTTTAAAATGTTGCCATAACATAAGCAGTTGTTTCATCCACTCATGCCCCACCACCACGGAGCCCAACAAGGAAGCTGTATGTTAAAAATAATGTATAAAGCCACAGGGGTGGTGAGAGGATATACGCAGCCAATGGCCATTGTACCGCCACTCACGGGACAGTGGGAGTGCCAACAGCGACATTGACTGCTTGACCCTAGCCTCCCGAAGGAGTCCAGCGATAGATCTGACCGGCCCAGATCAGTACACCGTCTATGCTGGAATAAGGAACCAAAGATGCATGTTGCTAACCGCAGGGCGTGCTCATGCACGGCATACACTCAACCTCCAGGACTCCCGCCTCCCACAGCGCACGGGATGCCACCCACGACAAACACGGGGTAGATGTGAACCCCTAGGGAGAGACCAGAAGGGATGCCCTTCCATCTACAAGATAGGCATCATTATTTGGCACCCTTTCTTCCTCCCTCTCCAGTGAAATAGCCACCCATAGGCTGTGTCACCTCAGAGAGGGAGCTCTAGTCTTGTGACTCGAAGAGGAGGTCTAGTGGCAGGACCACGAGTGCACAGGCTGCCGGTGTAGAAGTCCAGATTAACCCCTCCTAGAATAGCACCAGATATATTTCGGGCTAGTTTTAAGATAATCCCGGATTTGGTGGGGGCTACCCTATTGGAGGGTAGATTAGAGTATATCCCCCAAGCCCGAATATACCCTTGTTACAATTCGTAGATTTTTTTAGTATATCTATTATGTGATGTCTCCAGTCAACGTTTGTTGAAGTTCCTCTGATTTAAAAGAGGAATGTGGCATAATGAATAATACACTCATCAGGGATTAGTTTGAAGATGAGGCCATTGAATTTTTTTTTTAGGCAGGTAAGATAACTGTTTTTTGAAGGTTATAAGGGGTGTGAAAAAAACTAACCAAAGGGAATAAAAAAGGCTTAAAGTCCATGATCCGTAAATTTCTAGCTTTTCTTTAAATTTAAAATTTGGGCCCTACTAAAAACTGATGTGTGGCCACATTTTGCGCCCGAAATTAATAGATTATCATTTGAGTCTTCTTCAAAAATGCCTCCCCCCCCCCCCAATCCCTTGCCCGTTGTTGTTGTGGGGGGGGGGGGGCTTAGGAGGCGGAGACTGGGACCCAATGATGGGGAACTCCCCAACCTTGGGAAATCAGCCCACAACACAACTAAATTTTGCAGGGTCTTTTTTTTCCTTCCCACCTTTCGTTTCTGTCCTTCACCAAAACCCTTCGGTATCCACCTCCTAAGGGGTGAGAGCCGTGCTGAAAGGATGAAAGGCTGACTTTGTGCCAGTCCTGAACGGCCTGAGGGAGCCATGGGCACGGTATTCCCCTGATTTCGTTACCTAGCCCTTTCCCCTCAAGGGGACACTGAGGGGTGGACTGTTTTTATCCCAAATAATCCAGGCTTACCATGGCAGTATGAAAAACAATATCCCCACTAATTAGGGCAATGAGGCTTGCCCCTTTACAAAAGCCCCAACGATGTAAACCCCCCGATTCCCTACCCAGGTCTCCTTTGCCCACGGCTCCGAACACTGCAATAACTACCCTAAATCAATGCCTACTAGTACATTAGCAACAATAACCCTTAAGGAACATTTCACTCTCCAGCATGCTCAACTTCAACCCACCTTACCCCACAACCTCAACATCACCACCCCATCCTCCTTTTAAATCCCTAAAGCTTATGCCAACTCTCCAAACACTACCTCCCTAAACACTACTCCATCTCGTCACGCCCCGCCCCTTCGACTACCCCTTTTCCTCCAAAAATTTGGAATACCCTCTTAGCAACCCAAAGGGGAACAAATTTTTCGTGATCCCTCCCACAGTCCTACTCTGACAAACACCTTCCTTAGTAGGTAAGTCTCTCCGTACCCGACCGATCTCCCGTTTGCACAGTAACACCGAAACCAAGCTTTAGCATTAACAAACTAACCCTGACCATGGAACCCCATCCTTGCAAAACCCCCACCCAACCCAATACTTGCACCAGAACATTTCAATCCCCAGAAAATTTTTGCCAATCTATGACAAAGATTGGTCAGATGGGAGAAGACCTACTTGCTGTCCACAAAACTATGTTGCAACATAGTACAATGCTACTCAATTCCCCCAGAAGTCATTCAAAAGCCCTAAATAGCTAAATCCCTTTCCGTAGCATGACCTTCCCTTTAACGTCTACATAGGGGAGAATCCCTCCCTTTTCGTCCATCCCAACCTCCTCCACGTCAGGCCAAAATTGTTGGGGTCTAGGACACCCAGCCAACATTCCGTCCACACCCAGATGCACTATGTGCCCAAACCTGGCCAACCCGTTTAAAACTGTCTGCACAATCAGCACATGTGCCAATTGGCCCCCCCCCATAATGTATTTATAGGGGTCTCCCAAACCTAAAAGTTGAGCTGAGGTAGCAACTCTCAGATTCAAACTTGGACTCACCCTACGTGAAGCCAGACAGGAAAACGTCGAGTGTTTCTCCTCTATCCTACTCAGTAATACGCTCATTCTACTAATTCCCTAAAAACCACCCCCTACATTAACCCCCCTTTACTCACCTCCCAGTAAACTCTTTTGCCAACTAAACCAGACACCAATCTATACTACAGAAAATCCAATCACCACTACAACCCAACCCCTTCCCCTTCCCTCCTCGCACTACGGTAAAGACAAACAAAGGGTTCCACCCCCTCTTCCCCTACCACACAATCACCCCCTTCCTTTGTCCCTACGCTAGACACCAATCCTCTCTTCCCCCCTCACAAGAAATCCTTTATCCCCAAAACTCCCAACCAACTCCTCAGAAGAAACTATTGAAAATATTCAAGATTACTTAATGAAAACTGACTCTAAAACTCCAAATCTTACAACTGCTCCTTCCACACTCCAAGTAACTGCTGATATCCATCCTCTCCTAACGATACTCCCCCTAACCCAATCCCTACTCCCTCCCAACAAAGCCCACCCCCCCCGCCCCCAAACCCCCGCCACATTAACCCCCCACCATCCCCTCTTTTCCCTTTCCAATCCCTCCTGGTTTACACACGTGAATCCCTTATGTCACAAGTATCCCCTTCCTCAACCCTCCATCTCCTAATACCCCTCCTAGTAGAACACCAACTCCCACACCTCTACCATCTCAGACCTCTCAGTCCTTATCCCACCCTCTACCTGCTTCCCCCTCAAATTATCCAAAACGTACTACAATCTTTATCACTAAAGTACAACTATCCTTCATTGGAATATTCGCGGTTTCCGCTCCTGACCTGACTTTCGTCATATCCTTTCCTCTTATAACCCATCTATTGTATGGCCTTGAAGAGACCTTTTTACACATCCTCCAATACCAACCCCCAAATTATCATTTTGTCTCCCCCACATTCCCTTTATGTCTCGTCCATACTTATCAATCAGAAAACACCTTATGTCACACCTCCCTTTCAAACCAATGTCCCTTGCACAGTTATTCGTATCTTCCTTCATCGTTGGATCACAGTGATTTCAGTCACTTCTCCCCTTCCCACCCCTTTGACTTTGTTGCTTTTGAAAATCTAATTTCCCAACTTCAATCACCTTTCCTCATAGTTGGTGACTTTAACTGCCGCCACACTCTTTGGGGTGATTCTATCACCAACTCCCGAGGCCAATCTCTAGAGCGCTTCCTCTCCACAGCTGACCTTACTATTCTAAATTCAGATCGCCCCACACACTTTGATACACGCACCAATTTTTTTCATGCTTTGGGACCTCTCTCTATGCTCCCCTTCTCTTCATTTAGATTTCCACTGGTCAGTCTTAGACCACTTTCCCTATAGTGACACTTTCCAGTTCTCCTTTCTCCTACTTCATACGTACCATTTTCCTAACTCCCCACGCAGGTGTTTTGATAGACCCGACTGGCATACTTTCACTTCACTCTCTCCCTATTCATACCCCTCCATCTTCCTCACCTCCATTCAGAAATGATACAGTATTTCAAAAAATACAGTCTTAAGAGCTGCACATACAGCTACCCCTCGAACCTCAAGACCATATACCTCCAAATGTTTTCCCATGGGGGAATTCTGATTGCACTAAAGCACTTAAAATGTGCAGTCTGGAACAGTTACCGCTACAAGAGAGGTACTCAAATCAACTATCACCCCTTATCTCCTTTAAAAGAGCATCTGCCTATCTTCGTCGTACAATCCGGAAATAGCAAAAAATAGCTGGCGAAATTATGTTTTAAATCAATTACATCCTTACATCTATTTTAAATGTTTGGCGCCGAATCCATAAACTATCAGGCAAATCCCCCCATCCTGCCCAGCCCTTCATTTTTCGAGATACCCTCATTTCTGATCCTTTCCAAGTCGCTAATGAACGGGGTTTGATTATTTCAGCCAGGTCATAGGGTTCTCCCCTTTTCTCCACACTTCTCTTCATTAAGACCACCAGAGAACGTAACCCCCATTCCCTCACCCCATCCCCCGCAGAGCCCTATTAGTTTCCATTTCTTCCTCTGAACTCATTGCTGCCCTACAATCGTGGCCCGCAACACTCTGAAGCCTTTTTGACGTATTCACTACCGTATGCTCCCGGCAAACTCCCATTTCCTCTTATCCTTCCTATTAAAAATTACAACCAATATGGACGCCAGGAAAATTTTCCTTCTAATTGGCGAGGAAGCTCTTATCCTCCTTTCCCTGAACCCAATAAATCAGTACCCTCCTCAAGGACTTCGCCCATCGACTAATAGCTGCTTGTGGAAAACTATTAGAGCAATGGCGAAACTTCCGCTTAATGTGGTATTTTGAATTCACAATCTTCTCTCTACTCCCCAATTCGGTTTTCGCCGTGCAGAAGCCAGCTGACCCCTTGCTCTTTTGGACAATATTACATATGCATTTGCACGCCATGAATCCGTAAAAGCATATTTTTGATCTGAAAAAGATATGATACGCTTTGGCATTACCATATCTCCAACATTGTCCCTCGGCATACGTGGAAACATGGGTGTTTTCATAAGCCCTTCCTCTCCCAACGCACTTTCCAGGTCAAAATTGCCTCGCCACATCATCTTTTTCCTCAAATTGAAGGGTCCCACAAGGCATGTGCTCAGTACCACTTTATTCTTTCTTGCTGTTAATGATTTTGTCTCAGTTTTAACCACCAGGGACCCGGTCATCACATATGTTGAGGATTTAACCATCTATGCCTCTGGCACTTTCCATACCAAATCTCTACCAATTTCATCAGTATCTCCTGGGCCACAAACCATGGCTTCCCCCTTTTTACCCTCTAAATTTTTCTCCATCCTTTTCTCTCGCTCACGTGTGGGTTTCCCTAACCTACTCTTCTTATATGGCACCTTCCACTCCAATGCCGTTCCTCTGGCAAATTCCTAGGTGTCATTTTTGACTCCAAACTGTCTGGCGAGCCCAAATTTTCTACCACATTAAAGAAAAAGCTCTCCGCCCCCTTTTGAATCTTAAAACTTATCCCATATATCAGGGGGTCACATCGCAAAACTCTCCTCATCTTCATGTTACTTTGACCCTCTCCACTCTTGATTTGGATACCATATCTACTCCTCTGCCTCAACTTCTCTCCCTTGTCCATCTAGGCGCCTTCGCTCCTCTCCAGTTGAGAGCCTGTACACTGAATAGGCATACCATCTCTATCTCGACGTCGTCCCCTTCTCTCTCTCCCGAGCTATTTTCGATTCCCCCAAAACTTTCCCTTACTAAACTAACTATCCCACACCCCTACTTCTTACTTAGTTCACCTCCACGTTTACCTCCTCCTTTCTCCACTCGCATGGATACCCTCCTCTCCATTCCCCTTTTCCCCCATCTCCAACTCCCCCGTTCTCTGTCCATTCCGTCCCTCCATGGCTTTTCCCCTCACCCCCATTTGCTCTTCTGTTTTCCCCGACCCCCAAAATCAAATATCCCTCCTACTGTCCTTCTCACCCTTTTCCCTTTGACCATGTTTCCATTCATCCTCTAGTATTCACGTAATACTGATGGCTCCAAATCCACCTCCGGTTCTGGTTTGCAGTAATCTTCCCAACTCTACTTTCAAATACTCCCTTCCTCGAATCCAGTGTCCTTACTACAGAATTTGTATGCACTCCTTTTTGCTCTAAAACACATATACTCACTCTCCTCTTCCTCTTTTACAATTTTTACTGACTCCCGAAAACTCATTAACTCTCATAAAGTCAATACACACCACCAATCCCTTGTTTGTAAGATCCAGAACTGGTTGTTCTACCTGTACACACGCCAAAAAAACAATCAAATTTTGCTGGGTGACCAGCCATGTTGGAACCCCCGGCAATGAAACAGGCAGAACATTAGCACGCCACGCCTCTATGTCCACATCATACCAACCACGCTTCTCACGTTTCCCAGCCACGGATTATTACCCACATTTTAAAAGACCTTCTTGTAAAATTTCGAGGGCAATCTTTTGGTCAAGCCTCCACACTAATAAATTACATTCTGTAAAACAAATCAATCTCCTCCTGGTCAGCCCCTTTTCATCGGAACAGACGTTGGGAGACCGCTCTCGCCCGCTTACTCATTGGGCCACACCCGTCCTAACACACTCCTATCTGATGGTCACAATCAGATCCATCCTTATGTTCCTTATGAAATGTTCCCCTTTCAAGCCCACACATCCTATTATCATGCCCACGTTTTGAAACAACCCGTACCTCTGCTTTCCCCCACCTATCCTCCCTTCACCGACCTCCCAACCTATCAGACATCCTTACAGAATACCAAAACTTTCTGCTTCAAAACTATTCTTTTTCCTCAAACGCATACATATCCTTCATCTAATCTAACTCCTTACCCCCACCCGACCCTAACCCTTTCACTCACCAATTCCTTTGCCCAGCTTAGACAAATAATCACTAACTCAACCACCCTTCCCTAACATTAACTATAGTGCTATGACCTTAGATGTCTAGAAACATTTATCTTGTTTTTAAAAACCCATTAACCTTTAAAACCATTCAAAAATGCCTGATGGTTTAGCTGTGGTGTTATTTTTATACTGAAGTCGCTTTGAACTTTACAAACTTTTCTCATGACATGTTGTAGAAATTGAACACAAAGGACTTCATATCCCAGACTACAAAAACTGATTTACCATAATTGTGAAGACCCCAAGAAATTGTGTAGACACTATTATTTTCGAGGAAAATGTGTCCCGAGGGCACGAGAGCTAAGATTATCATTCTGGAAACTGCCCAGAGGATAATACCATTTTCTTTTTAAAGAGCGGGGCGGGTCATGAGAGAGGTGAAATAAGTAGTCATGAAAATAAGCTCATACAGGATTATAGGAAGCTACATAGAACACATGGCAAAAAAGACGTCACGGGCTGGCCTCCATAGTTTAAAATAAAAAGACTTAATGAAATATTTAATTCGTCCAAACAAAAACAACATACTACTTTAATGAACCCCAATATAAAATGCATATATTTTCAAAGCCTTTCGAAAAACTTTAGCGTGGTTTTTAATTGTCTCCTCAATCCCTTGCTCGTTTTCGTGAGGTTGGGGGGTGGGGGAGGGGCTTAGGAGACTTGAGGTCCAATGTAGGGGATCACCCCTGCCTTGGTCCTTCAGCCCTCGCCCAAAAAGACATGTTTTTTCCCTTTCCTTCTCTTTTTCATAACTTCAGTCCACTTGTCCTAATTGTGACTCTTTACCCTTACGCCATAATACTGCTCATAAAACTATTTAGGGGACTTCACCCCAAAACCCCACCCTGTCGCATCTTGAATACGTAGCTAATGACCCTTTGATGTTAACGCGGCAGAACATTTTCAATAATAATTCATTGGTTTGAAAAAATTGTTTGAATGTTTGCTTGTTACTGACCAGAAGGAAGCTTTCCTACAATACTACTTATTATAGTAATAATCTTTGTTGTAAAATATTGCATGTTAGTAATAATAATAATGATTAGGATAATGATAATAATAATGATAAGGATAACAATAACAATAATAGTAATGTAACAGTAATAGTAATAGTAATATTTATAGTAATAGCAATTGTAAGAATAATGTTCATAATGATAATGATGATAAGATGAGATGATATGATAAGGGTAATGATAATGTTATGACTGATAAAGATGTGATGAGATGATGATGATGTGATGGGGTGATGATGATGATGATGATGATGATGATGATGATGATGATGTGATGAGATGATGTGATGATGATGGATGATGGTGGTGGTGGTGATGGTGGTGGTGATAATCATGATAATGGTTTAAAGATAATTATGATGGGTGTATGATAATAATAATGATAATGGTAATAATAGTTATAACGATATTATTATCAAGATGATGGAAATCAAGATAATAACGATAATACTTTAAAACTAATGCACATACCATATTTAACTAAATGATCTGTAAAAAGGTCACAAATGTTCGGTAACATTTCAATTTTGACTATTATCAGTTGAATACTTTTCAGACTCGTCACAAAGAAATGCATGTCAAATTTTGAAAACATTGCAGCCTGTACAGTATACAAAATTATTAATGACAAAAAACTTCCACAAGTTAGGACATGAATAAGTAGTTCATGTTGAGTTATATTATAGCCTGTAGAATTTTAATGCACAAGAAATATCTGCAGTTGTGAGTGCACTGCATGGTCCGCAAAAACTGTTTTCTTCTGGCATGTAGTACTATACGCGTTACATGCAAAATATAAGGGGTATATTCATGTTTTATACCTGGGGATATAAATTAGCCTAGGGCCCAACTTATACCCCGGGTTTAAAGCAGCCTAGCCCATAATACCCCGGGTATATCCTGGGTGGGGGTTTAAATTTTGGGGTAATCCCGGCGGTTTGTGCAATACTTTTACAATACTGTACATTTTTAAAACTAAATGCATGATAAAATGCGTTCATCTTTTATCATTTTCAGATACACTTATGGGATAATAATATCACCGACGAAAAATTCAAGCATTTAATGATTTTCAATGGGTGGGCAGGGGCGTCACTTAAGGGGGGTATGGGGGTTCACCCCCCCAACTCTTAAAAAAACCCTCTTTTTTCAGGGCAAAATCTAGTTCTGCAGGGCAAATTTTCTGGTATTTATAATTTATAATTTTCTACCAATAATACGATATATAATACAGGTTGATGGTCCCCTTCCGGGCTACTTTTAAAGAGCTAGTGAGCATTTTCTTTTTCGTGATTTGCAGGGCAAAAATTATTTTTTCAGGGCAAATTTACCCGTCACCCCCCCCCCCCAACTCATAACATGATGTGACGCCCCGGATGGTGGGCAGGGAATACAACCCAGATGTTATACCAGTTTCGGGTGAAAAATACACTGCATCAGAGAGACTGGCCAGTTTTGCTGTAGAAAGCACGCGTTATGGTCGAGTTCACGGGATCTGAAAAGGAGTCCGCGACATCCAAAAAAAAAATAAAATTTAAAACCACATTTCTTTTGCTGTTATATATTCATCCTGAGTTTATGTTTGTCATTAAAGATGTAACCGTACCTGCCTGCGTTTCAAGTAATATTTTCTTGAAACAGGGAAATTCAGTTGTTTAGATTAACATCTTC
>NW_023661070.1:15000-18183 GCF_015228065.2 Penaeus monodon
CTTTTATTTTTATTATATGTATTTTTTATTTTTATTTTCATTATCATAATTTTTTTTATTTTACATTTTAAAAACCTTTATTCTATTCATATTCAAATTCACACCCCAGTACATGTCTCCACCTATCCTTCGTGTTCATTTCGTGAGGGTTGGTGTCGTCCTTTGGTTTTGATATACCGCCCCTATCCGGCTACATCCCCTACATTTTTTACTACTGTCCCCCCCTTTTTTTGTCCGTCGTTTTTTTCAAGTTCGTCAGATTATCCTTTTAAAGTTCACACAAAAACTATTTTATTGTACAGTACATACACCACGGGCGAAAGCATTAAAAATAAATATTATTTGGGGGGTCAAGAAAGAAGATAGAAGGTGGAAGGAATAGATAGAAGACAGAGAGAAATAGACAGATAGGCAGACAGTTTTTTAGAATAAGACAGTAGCCCCGGGATAGATAGATGAAATATAAGGGGGTTTGGGGAGAGAGAGAGAGAGAGGAGAGAGAGGAGAGAGAGGAGAGAGAGAGAGAGAGAAGAAGAAGAGAGAGAGAAAAGAGAGAGAGGAGAGAGGAGAGTAATCCCCCGCGTTAAGGATAACATTACCAATATACATTCGTTTTGCGCGGAGCTGCTCACCCCGAGTTCCCCCAGCTTTTGTTAAAATGGCGCGGACGAAACCCCAGAGTGTCGAGGGGGGAACCAGTGCTTTCGAAATCCAGCTTGGGGCAAAAAGGAAACATCGCTGATTTTTTTTTCAGGGAAAGTGTCGTTTGTTAGAACAGATATTTGCGATGATAATGTGTTTGCATTACTTAGAATAATATTTTTGCAAAAAAAGTATCGTTCAATAAAAATTCCACTACATAAACGCGTTTCACGCACACATAATCTATTGTGGGGGCCTGTGTGTGCGGGCGCATGCACGGATTTACGAGTATTTGGGGGTGTACGTGCGTGTATGTGTGAGGGGGGTGCACGTGACGGTTTTTTGTGTACAGTAATGGGAAACACAGTGGTATAAGATGATATATGAATAGGTAAACAGGTAATAAATCACTTTATAAAACGTCTTGCCTTTCTTGGGGCTACAACCACTCTAGGATGTTTGGTATTTCCATGGTCTAACGCATTACACGTCTATCAGCCTTTTCCTGCACCCCCCGCACTGCTATGGCATGGTTTTGTATAAAAACAGATAATTGTCGATTAGCGAACACAGATGGTATGGGGTTTTTTCAAAAAAAACCTTTTTTTTGCTTTGGTGTTAAAACAGAACATTTTTACCACAGCATTTTTGGAACCCCAACAAAACACAGAAACGAGAACGCGAGAACAAAGGGGCGGGGGAAACCGAGTCCGGAAGATCGAAGGTAAGTATTTGCGACGTTTTCTTGAGTGCGTACATGTGAAAGGGGTTCATAAACAAGTCTTGGGGAGGTTCTGCTTTTTCATCCTCTTCCCCTTTACAAGGAAATATCCTTTGGGGTAACCCGGTATGAGTAATTTTTTCTTACCAAAAATTTCTAAAAAAATTTTCTCATTGCTAGGCGAAAAGTCATGTAAATGAAGAAAGACTAGCAATAAGCGGATACAAAGGGATGTTTTTCTTTTTAGGACAAAAAGGTTACCTATAATCAACTATTACTAAAAAACTTTATCCTATTATTAGGGTTTTTTACAAACCCGTTACTAAAATTTACTATCTAATGATAGTAAATTATTTAAAAACCTCTCAAGAACGAACCCGTGTGATACGCATATAAATAAACTGCGTATGTCCGTGCAATTCACAGTGAACATAAATGAATTCAAAAAAAACTAAAAACATTTGTGCTAATGGGTTTGTAAGGTTATATTAACTACTTCACCCAAAACTTTCCCCCGAGCGATATGCTATAAACAGGTTCTTTGGAAAAGTGTCCATTCAGGGCATGATTTATGCAGTTTCTTCTGCGGTGCCGTTTAAAAATCAAAAAAACAAATTTTTAAATAAGTTTTTTTGTATCGTTTAGAAAAAAAAAGAATTTTTTTAAAAACCCCCAAAAAACATCCCTCCATCAAAATTGTTCCAACACTACGATCACCCCCCCCCCCTCTCTCTCTTCCCCCCTCCCTCCCTCCCCCCCCCCCCCTCCCCCCCCCTCCCCCCCTCCTTCCCTCCCTCCCTCCTCCTCCCCACTCTCTTCCTTCTCCCCCCTCTCTTCTCTCCCCCCTCTCTCTCCTCTCTCTCTTTCTTTTCCCTTTCCCCTCCCTCCCCTCTCCCCCCTCTTTTGCTTCTTCTTTCCCCCCCCTTGTGTGCTGGGGGTTCAGGGTGCGGGCTCATCTAGCCGGTTTATTTTCCCGGGGCCTTGCCGTGGATGGGTACCGCACCAAGAGTAACCATTGAACAAATGGAAAAATAAATAAATTATTATTATTACTCTCTCTGTTTTTCACCTTCTCTTCCCCCTCTCTTCTCTCTCTCTCTCTCTCTCTCTCTCTTCCTTCTCTCTTTCTCTCCCCTCTCCCCCTCTCCCCTCTTCCCCTCTCTCTTCTCTCTTTTCTCTCTCTCTTCTCCTCTCTCTCCTCTCTCTCCTCTCTCTCCTCTCTCTCCCCTTCTCTCTCTCCTCCTCTCTCTCTCTCTTCTCTCTCTCTCTCTCTTGGGGGTTTCACCCACCAAAAACCCCCCCCCCAAAACCCACCAAAACCCCCCCACCCCAAACCCCCCCCCAAACCCACCCCCACACCCCCCCCACCCAAACAACCCACCCCGTACCCCCCACCCAACCCCACCCCCCCAAAAAACCCCCCCACCCCCCACACACCCCCAAAACCCCCACCCCCAAAACCTCCCCCTATTCTGGTTCTGTATTCCCCCACCCCCAAACCACCCCCACCCTCCCCCAAACCCCCCCCCCCCCTTCCCCCCCCCCTTCTTGTTTTATTACACACCAACCCCAGACACACACAACACACACACACACAAAACACACACACCACACACAAAACCACACACACAACACCCCACCACACCCTACCCAAAACACAAATACACACTTTTAAAACAGACAACCCAAAAACAAAAACACAACCCCACACAAAACACCCCCACACACCACACACACACCCACACAAAACACACACACAAAAAATTTAAAAAAATTAAAAAATGGGAATATAACTAAATATAAAAAAAAAAAACAATAAA